>NW_016907910.1:38854-137694 GCF_001483705.2 Eufriesea mexicana | reverse complement strand
GAGGAGGAGGAGGAGGAGGAGGAAGAATAAAGGTGAGAAGAAGCGAGGGAGACAGAGGCAACGTTTTATTGCCAACCGAAGAACGAAACGTTGTTGTTCCGAGCAGGAAGCTCGCTGCCACGGGATGATAAGAAAGAATTCGCTCTTTATCTCGGTAGGCACCCCCAGCTTGCCATGCGAAAATCCCTTCCGCGATTCTATTGCCGACGCCTGAAAATAATTCTGCATCCCGTCTACGGAGAAACCGACGCTGCCTTCGTCGAGAATCTTTATCTCCGAGAGACAGAGAGAAAGAGAGAGAGAGGGGGGGGGGGAGAAGAGAAAAGAGAGAACTCGATTCAATGCCAGGGGTGGAAGCAGAAATCTCGAATTTAGCCTAACCTTTGTTCGGCAGCACGTTCATGAAGCTTGTAAATCCTATAGAAACGATAACAATATGGATAGAAAGCACGACACCTGAAGGTAGTCGATAGAGACGCCATGAACCATTCACGAACCCACAAATCTTCCTCGTACACCGCCTTATCTAAAGCTGCCATTCCCGGATTTTTCGCATATTCGTTTTAGCATCCCGAGTTATCCCGGGAATTCGCAAGTCGCGTTATCTCGAAATCTGCCAGACGCAATTTCGTCCGCGAAAGCGCACCTTTCTCTCGCGTTCTTCTTAATTCCTCCAATTTCACCGCCAATTTCTTTACGCCGATTTATTTACCGCCCGGATTACTTCCTCGACATCCTTCCATACCCTTTCCCCTATTCCTCCGTTTCCTTCTTCCACGTTCCCGCTTTACCGCTTTACGTCGCGAGATTTTTCTACCCTTTTTCTGTTTTCTGTTTGCCGTCTCTCGTATTACGTTCGGACGGCGAAAGTCCACGAGGTCCGCGAGAGGTGGGATTTTTAGATGGTCGCTATCGCGGATTTCCATCGAGAATTTCACAAGCTTCGCGATGAGAATATTCCTTCGAACGTGGTAATTTTTCCAAGCTCCAATTCCGTCGAAACTTTATACCCCTCGATGTGGCGGCCGGTAAAATTCTCTCTCCGCGGCCGTTGCTTTTAACAAATGTACCCGGCGAATTTTAAACGAAAGGCGATGGACGAACGACGGAATAGAAACTGAGGAATAATTAATTACCTTTGATATCGATTCATCATTCGCAATTAACGCTAATTCGCTTTGAAAGATTACTTTTTCCATGCCTCCCTTCCTTCCGGTCGCGATAAAAGCGAACTTTTCACGCCGGAATGGCGAAATGCGATTCCCACAGTAGGCTTGTGACCGATCGGATCGGATTTATAGATTAATAAATCGCACGAGCGAATTCATTACCCGGTCGCGCAGCAGGCTGTCCAAAATTGCTCCGAGCTGATAGTGTTTTCGCGGTGGCGCGGCGGGTGACCCAGGAAACGAGCATAAAAATGGCGGTGCGTGCCTCTCGTCGATTCGTTCCAATTCGGCCGACTGCCGATTTCACGTGGGGGGATAGAACGGGAGAAGAAGGGACCGAGAGAGCGATACCACCTGGCATCGGCCAATCGGCTCGATTATATCATCGTTTCACGCGAATAGAGCGGCAAATATTCGATTTTCGTTTGTCGGCAAAGAAAATCCGATACTTTCAATCGGTTTTTCTCCGCGTTTTGTTAATTATTCGCCGTATTTACGATAAAAAAAAAAAAAAAAATAGAAAGGAAAGCGAGAGAAAGTGTAAAACGAAAAGGAAGAAAAAATTCGTCACTGTCGACTGTTGGACGGTAAAGAGAAAATTCTCGCGGTCCGCGATGGAATTCGATCATTCGCCGAGAGACAGAAAGAGAGAGAGAGAGAGAGAGAGTTTAATCGTGGAAATTGCCACTCTCTTCCACGTGCACTTTCCCTCGTGGCTCGTATCGCGCGGCATAGTCTGACGTCAGGTAATGGTGCACAAATTAACCGTGGCTAATTAGTTCTGCGACGCACGCGGTGTAATTGCAGCCCTGTCCTCGCATCGGTTTACCGGTCTCGTTGATTTCGCCCGACAAGGGAGAAAGACGGGAAGAGAGAAGGAAACAAAGGGCGCTTGCTCGTCCAGGTCTCGGTGTGTGCACGGCCGCTCGATTAAAACGTTGCACGCGTGGCGTATTCAGAGCGGAACCCGGCAGCAACGCGGAAAGAGCAAGAAGTTGCGGCTCGCATTGAAGCCTGCGCGGCGGTGGCGTTTCAGCGTTCGCCGGATCATCGTTTGTTCCGAAAGGAATCTCCTTGGGGCAGAAATCTCTTAGCGATATTGGCTGGCCGATGAATGGTGCGTGGCGCGATCTGAAAGAGCGGGATACAAAGAGGCATCGGTCCTTGCGCTTTTCGAGCACCCGCGCCAGCAGGTGTATTCATCGTCTTTGCCAGCCAGCGAGAAGACGGCTAGGCAGGGGGCACACGGTGTTGGCGAGCATTTTTCGCGACTTGGGAAGAAAAGGAAGATAAAGAGAGAAAGAGAGAGAGAGAGAGAGGGGAGTAAACGGTGAACAAATATGCGTGGGTAGGACGGTTCCAGCCCGGGAACTTTGGCGAACGCGAAAATTCGCCTCAAAGAAACCTCGAAGCGTATCTTGCCATCTAATCCGCGATAACTTTGATAGACGCGCGGCTTAGTCTAGACCGACGTTGCCTTACAAACCTTCCGCTACTTTCGTTCCATAAAGCCTATATCGAGATGGTACGCCACACGAGCACTCTGTAGCCGTACGCACGCGTTCGATCCTCGTCTCGCGTCGAACCACCCCCTCTGCGGATCGCTCGTATAAATACGTCGCAACGGATTTCGATTGTTTTCCGATGTTCGAGGCGCGCGTTTCTATCAACGGCGCGTTGTATTTCACGGGAACGGTAAGGCCCTATCAAGGCCAAGAGCCCGACGATAAATAATCTCGCTCTCCGGCCGGTTCTACTCTTTCTGGCGCGATAAAGCGCATCGATCCAGGACCGTTCGGTCCCGCAGGATAAATGCTCGTCGACCGAGCGTGCACCGGCCGAGCTGCATCCTCTATCACGCGGAATGGCCGTGCCCGCTTTATTCGCGCACAGTGTCGTCCAGCCGCGCATACATAAGCGCCACGCCGCTGGCCTGCACGAATAAATAAACCGATATTCCAGCGACGGAATTGCAAGAATTTCAGCCAACGGCCAAATGACGGGCTCCAAAAACCCGCTCCAGCTGCCCCTGCCGTCGCTCTCCACGACGCACCGGGGGTAGACGCGACTCTTTGTTTCACCCTCCGCGTTCGTTCGTGCGTCGAGCACCACCCCCGCGGCCGCCGTTCCGATCGCTGTGTCACCGCGGACGCTCCGTGATTACGGGTCGACGTTCGAACGACGAGGGTGAAGAATTAAAGATGCGGGTGCCAGCTGCTCGAGCTGTCATTCGTATATCGAGGGAGGAACGATTTTCGCGTTGACGAGTCGGCGAATGAAGCACCACGTCGGGGCACGAAGCACGGTTCGTTGACGGGATACGTCGGCGAAAATGGGCGAAAATGAGCGAGAACGCGCGATAAAATCCGATTGATTTCTCTTAATAGGAGCACGCCGATCGGACGGAGAGTAACGCGCGTGTGACAAATAGTCGGGATTTATCACGCGGAGAAAAAGCGCGGTATATCGGTGATCGATCGACTCGTCGGCGGTCATCCTCCCGTGACATATAATTCCAAGAACGACCCGTTCGTCGCGAGCGCGCGGTTCGAGAACGCGCGTCCTTTCCCGCGTCGAAATCGTTAGCCCAAACGGCGATATTAAAATATCGCGAGGTACACGCGGCATTCGGGATCCCGTCGCGTACCGTCACTCACCCGCACGTCGACTCTCTTTCCCCGAAGCTCATCCTCAGAGTGCGCTCATCCTGCATTGTCAGTCGCAGCTGACAACGCGAGCGGAACAACGAGCGGATTTGCATGCGATCCAAGATCTATTACGCGCCGGCAGAAGCGCTCACGAGCGGCCCGGCACATTTTTCCCTCTGCCCCGTCCCTCCGACCCTCTCGTCGCCCCACCTGACCACCCCTTCTCTCTCTCTCTCTCTCTCTCGCTCTCGTTAGCTTTCCCGTTTTCAGACGTTGTCGGCCGATTCGATTCGAAGCTGCGCGCGCTACCAGGTTAATTTGAGTGGAAATCCTCGTTCCGACCTGCACGCCGCGCCACCCTCGCGTTACACGCGCGACCAGCCAAACGATGCAATTTTTTAATACTCCTGGATGACCGGCCACCGTTACGGCGGCCAGGCGGCGGACGACGCTCGCGTTTTCCGCGCCGCGGCAGGATTGTACCAAATCCGGCGATGTACCAAAGTCGGCGTTCCTCTCCACGGTCAAGGGAAATTACGAGCGTCCGTAATTTCTGATATTTCCGGCCGTAATTGATTACCGCGAATTATCGATTAAACGCGGAACGGGCCGCGGCACACAACGGAGGGGGTGGTTTTTCGCGAACCCGACGAACAAACGGCATACCCGTTTTATGGATTCGTCGCGCGTCGTACCGTCGCATCGATGAAGCGAAAAATTTTTCCGTAATACCAGCAACGGAGGGAAATTATACGAGCACCGGTGCGGCGCGTTGAACCGGTGGCGAACAAGCATTCGACGTACCGACGGGAAACGGTCGAGTGTAAAACGAATGTACCGTGAAATAACAGACTGGGCGAAAAAAGGTTTTAAAAGAGCTTAATTCCATTATTTAACGAAAACATAAACATGGACGCGCGCCCACGCAGCCACGCACCGGTTGCGCGTTGTTATTTTCTCGATACCGTGTGCAAACGTGTTTAAACAGTTCGCGTAACACGTTCCTCCGCTACTCGATCTCGCGAGAGCAGACTTTTTTACGGATCAACCGGGAACAAAAACACTTGGAAAACAACCGTTTCGTAATCGATTTTGATTATTTATACGCGAGAGATTGTACTCGTTTCCAGTCGGAAAAATTCTACGCGCTTTCCCTGCCCGTCCGCGTTCCCTTTTTCCACCTGGAGATACCCGAACCCGCCCCGTCGATTATTTATACGCGTCGCTGGAAAGACGCGTACGCCGCGCGCGTCTTCTGAAAACTCCGCGAGCAACTGAAACGGTAATGCAGTGGTTTACATTTCATGCGACCGAATGGCACACCGCCGCCGAGCTCCCTTATTATTCACGGCCGTCGCTACGGGGGAAAGGGAACTCTAAGCCTCTGTGTAACTTTTCCTATTCTTGCATCCCTCTAGCCGGTAGCGTCGCGGGGTCGTCTCTAGGCACGGGGCACGCCGCCGCGTCTCGCTAAAACTCGTCGACGTTACGAGATTAGACGGACCAGGCCGGAGCGTGGAACGTAGCCGAAATCTTTTCTCGCCGACCCCCGAGATCCCCGGTATTTTGTCCGACGGTCAACCCGATTCCACCTCTTGGTCCCTTCGCGCGGCTACCGCGTTCGGGTGCACCCGCCCTGCCCGTTTCTTGGGGTAAAAAAAAATTCCCGGGCAAATAAATATAGCCGGCCGTATTCTTTGCCAAGGCATTGTGGTCGGCGCGACGCAGTAAAATACGACGCTTTTATTATCCCATGAGTTTTAGCATGGCGCAACGCGGCCAGAATAAACTCTCGAGACGGGGTAAACTCCGGGAGTAAAACCTTTGCGCCCGGACTAAACCAGACGGGATCTTCGGATCTCGTATCTCCTATTTATCATACGAACTTTTCTTCATTTTTTACCCGCCCGACAGGGAGATACCCTTCCGGGATACGACGCCGTACCGGTAGAAATGGCGATGGATTTCGCGCGCGGGGGAACCGATCCCCCGATACTCGGGTCCGCGTACACGACTCGCGTACGTCATCCCCGCTGCGATTTGGCCACCCTGGCGAATCTTCTCGCCAGAGGCGGGAACTTTTTCTCCATTGTCGCGACGCCACGCCGACACTTCGCGGCCGGCCAAGAACGGAAACGGGAAACGAGCGGGAAAACGAGGGATTACGAGGGCGAGGGGGTGCGAGAAGTCGACGAGGGTGAGACGAGAGTCGCGCGAGGAAGCGAAAACGGGGGAGAAAGAGAGAACGGGGGCAAAAAGGACGAGGGGTGGAAACTCGACCGGACTCTCGTTCATAACTGGACCCGACTCGATTATGGTCGCCACGGGCGCATTGGCTCGCGTTAGCTTTGGCGGTAGCATCGAACGCGCTGCCCGCTAATGGGCCGGATATGGATGAAAAATTATCCCGGCTTAATGCTCGCGCTCGATTTTCGTTATTAGCCGGGGTTTTAAGGTTCCACGGGGGATCGTGGCGGTTAGCAACGACAACTCGTCCGAAAGAGAGATACACGCGGCCTTTGCTCCCGCGCCGTTCGTAGGCTGACCGGATTGAAATTTATTCGGCGATTAAACGTTTGATCGTCGGACCAACCGGTACACGCAATTCCATTAGAACAGGCTGCACGGTTGATTTCTAACGCGACCCCCGGAATAAACTGATTCATACGATTACCCGCTAGCCGCGTTATTCCATTACACCGGGTCTAACTATTTATGGCGCGAATCGCAGCGAATCCAACGGCCAATCCTACAGCCGCTACTTACTACCGGGTGTCTGCCGAGTTTAACGGATAACGCAACGGGGTCGGTAAACCGACCGATATAGCCGATTAAATTCGCGCGTATACCGATAGACGCGTAACGAATGCTTCGCGATCGCGATCCAAGCCACGTGAAAGGGGAATACGTGAAAAGACCTTGCAACGCGCGAGGTAACGCTCTTGCGTCCAGCCACCGGTTGTCGCTGACACGCTCGCGAGCAACGACTGAACCCGACGACGCCCGAATTAAACAACCCGGGTGTTCCTTAAAGTCGAGGAGATCGGAAATTATGCCGCGACGCCGTTAGGATTTACCAAACACCCCGTAGACGGGGATCGATCGTAGTGGAAACGAGCCGATTCGGCGATGCAACAAAGACTAGCCGCGCGGTTCTTACGCTCGAGAGCTTATCGTGGAAAATGCAGGCGAATAAATCGGCGCGTTATCGGGCCCGCTGTCAATGGCTGGAGGGAAGTTATCGGCGGTGGACCATTGCACCCTGTGCAACGTTCACGGAGGCGCGCTCGCGCGATAACGATGCAACAGATTCCCATCGATGACGCCAGAAGTACGTAATCGGGCTTGGTTCGGTGAGCACACCAACCTCGCAGCTGATCGACCCGCAACTACGATGTTCCGGAGATTACGGGATACTCAATTAAGGGATTCGGTATCATAGAATTCGAGAGCTTGGGATTAAGGACGCTTATCGCGAGAGTAACTTCGGATTATGCACCGTCGTGCAGCGCCGCTGCGTCCTGCGTGCCGAATCCTATCTACTCGCCCGCGACTCGCGAGTAATTCCGCGAGTTATAGCTCGCGGCCCGGTCTCCTCCAACCTTCGAGCAGGAAATTCGCGCCAGAGTCTCGCGTTTACTCGCGATCTACCGGAAAAGGCAGTGGCAAGTACCGAGTGCCATGTAAATAAGTAAGTACGCAGGGGTGACCGACAATCGCCGAAGGGAACGATTAATTCCGTAACGCTTGTCCGAAAATGGTTAACGCTAATCCAATGGCGTATGATTCGCGTCCTGCTGCCGCCGTTGGCGTAATTAGTAATATCTGATTAACTAAACCGGAACGGAATCGGATTAAATGAAATCGGAACGCAAATCGCGGTAGCTCGTAAATCAGCTTATCCAGCTGCGACTTGTCCTTTATTCATTGTGTTTGCGCTTATTTGCAGTTACACTCTACATTTACTGTCTATTGCCCAGTGCCGATAAATACCACCATTATCGTTGCCATTAAGCAGCCTCGCTGCTCGCCGTTATCTACGATCGATTCTATATCCCCGCGTATCGGTTCTTTCGCGTCGCTGGACCAACCGCGAGTACGATGGTCCCCGACCGATCTTCCGGACGGTCCACGCGCGCGCGTTTCGCGATTTCTCGAAAAATTGCCAACGCTCGCGCGACGTCGAAGATTCTCGGTGGTTCTTGGTGCGCGAAACCGCCAAGGACCGGGGGTCGATGACACGAGGTTTCGTCGAAAAATCGATACGCGCCAACAGATCTCGACGACTACCCTGTAATATTTACAAACAACGATACGTCGTTGACGCACCCTCGGGTGTAACCTCGAAACGCCGTACACCTGTTTACCAGTCGACGCGGGGTATCGAGGGAACGCGAGTTTCCAAGAACATCGGGCCTACCGGGGCATACACGTAACGGTGTAATTGGTTAAACGTGGCGCGATAACGCGCGAGAAAATGGAAAGAAAGGCAGAATAAAATGTAGAAAGCAGGCAAAGAGAATTGGACTCACCGATCATCGTAGACGAAACCCGCTTGCAGGGTGTTGCAATAGAGGGCCGTGGCGACGAGGGCGCAGGCTACGGCTAGGATATCCATGTCACATCGTGGCGAGGACGGTGGCGGCGGCAGCGATGTCGACGGTAGCGGCGGCGGCCTCTTAACTTGTTGCACGTCCGCGGGCCTTCCTCCTCCACCACCTCCACAACCCCTCCTTCTCCACCTCCTGGCTCCAGCGGTTCGCCGTACGGCGGTCGAGACGTCCGCCGGACGGTCCAGCGACCGCCGTTCTGACGCCTGCCCGGATGTATCTCGCCCGGGACGAATGTCGCTGACACGTCGCGAGAAACGAGCCAGTAATCAAGCCGCGGCTTCGTCGTGCCGTGACGCGCGACGTCGAACCAATTGACCGGCCGAATCGTCGCTGCTTCGGAGGCGACGCTGGGGAACGCGCCTCTGACGCGGCCAACTCGATCGTGAATGGTCGTGACGTCAAACCGTCCGTGGCGTGATCGCGCCGAGCCTGGACATCCGTGCTCAACGCGCCGGATTTCCGGGGAACGCGAACACGCGGAGGTATCGCGTATCCACCGAGTGCGTGTTATCGTCCCGCGCGCTGATCTTGCCAGCGTCTTCCACCGCGTTATTCCCTTCGAGATTCCCTCTCTATCTCTGTCCGCAACCACTGATCCCGATGATATTCACTCGTCGATCGATCGCGTTCTCCGCGTTCGTAATCACTGCGAGACCCGACTGCCAACGGCCCACACTTTCGCGAAAATGGACTCCGCTTGGTACGCCGGCGGACGACGCGATACCAGCGATCCGTATCGCTACGGCGACTCTCGAGGAATGTTATTGTCCAAGGACAACACACGCGGCCTGACTTGCTCGCCGCGGTAAACAAGACTGATCGCGCGACGCGAAAAGATCGGTCATCGAGCACGACGACGACGACAACGATGACAACGACGACGACAACGACGACGACAACGGCGGTGACTCTCCGAGGTCTGCCCGCGACGTTTGTCCGCGAACGAGCTGGCGAGAACGATACAGTCAAGGACGCTTTCTAGGAGAAACGGTGAACTCGGTGAACACCCGCGTCGCGGCGCATGTTCCGAATGCGGAACGCCAACTGTCGCGCGCCCCCCGAGGACGAGCGCTTTATACGAGCGGGAGACGGGCATCGATCGGACGGGCGCTTGCGCTTGCCCGCTTCTCTGCTCTTCCTCCTCCTCCACATCCTCCGATATGCTTCCTGGTCCTCCTTCGTTCCTCTCGTCCTCTTCGCTCCACTGTTTCACTGCTCCTCTCTCTCTCTCTCCCCCTCTGTCTCTATCTCTATCGCGACCACGGCTCTATCTGCTCTCCTCTCTGCATGCTTCACGGCAGCAACCTTGCCTCCCACCGTCTACGACCGGCCGCGAGTACGATGCCGACCACGACCGACGCCGCGACCACGACCACGACCGCGACCAACGGACTGGATTAACCGCAACCCCGACGACGCAGTTGACCGATGGCTGCCCTTTCGGAAAATGAGGCGCAACGTCGTCCACGGATCATAGCCGTGCGAACGTACTCGTAACCTCGTCCAAAGTCTCTCGGACCGTGACGCGGTGCACCGAGGATGCGGGTAACCCGTAAGAACGCGAGCATTTAACGATTCGGTAGCACGATCGCGTTTGCTCGGTCTCGTTTAACCGGCTCTGACCGAAGCGAAAGATCGCGCGAGACCGAGAATAACGCAGCGGGGGGGGGGGGGCGACGACGAGAATCGCGACCGCGTTGAACGGGAGGGAAAAAAGACGCGGAGACAACAGGTGTTTAAGAGGATTCGAAGATTTCTTTCCCCGTGAAGCCGGACCGATGGTCGGAGGGGGTCGGTATCGCGATATTAAATAGGGTTGCCGCGGCTCGTAACGTTCTGTCCCTCGGCGCTGCCGTTTCAGTCCCGTGCTCCCCCGAATTACCACCATTAATCACTATAGTTGCGAATAATTAATTGCGCGCAAGGGGCTGCGTGAAGCGTACATTCGTCACGAGTATTGTTTTAACCGTGCCAGTTGCGCGCCCGGTGATAGTATACTTAGCCGCGGCGTACACGGCTGCGCCCATCTCCCTTGCACCCCTTTTCCACGGAAGACGCGCTCGCGGAGTTTTCAATTAACCAAACGAATGCGCTAAATATCGTCTTTTGCCTCGGATAATGCGTCATTCAATTTCGGCGCAAATTATCCGTATCCTTTCCCACGCTGCTACCTTCTCGTAATCCCGCGAGTTCACGCTGGCTTTTGCTCCCGGAGATATTCGACGTCGCTCAACGGGAAGCCTGAAAGGAAATAGTATATAAAATAGCACAGCGAGGTTCTCCTCGTCCTCCATCCGCGGCGGCCGAGTCCTCGTCGCGGCCTTACGACGATTACAGGCCGCGCGCGTACGATTTCCCGGCTGTTAATAAATAACCGCGAACAAATTAACGTTAAACACGAGGGTGGAATCGATCCGCGATTAATATTAAACAGGTGTCGGCGGTGAAACGAGCTGAAAAAAACGCAATCGCCAGGGAACCCCTAATCAGCTCGCCTGCCACTTAGCCCCCTGTCACATAAAACACGACGCACGAACGTGGCCGCGGGGGTAAAACGAAAGTCGATCGAAAGCTAGCGGAGGGATCGGAACGAAGTATGGGTAAACAATTCCGCGCACGGAATGGGCACCGAGCGATTATGTACGAGCGAGGGACGAGAGTCTACGAGGCGACGTATATTACGCTGCACGTGCACGCGCCGGTACGGCCCGATCAGCCACCCTCGAAACGACCTTTGTCCACGTTCTTCCGTTTCCACGTGCTCGTGACCCGCGGTGCACGAGGCCGATCGCTCGTCGATCTCGACGCGTCTCGCCGAACGAGTCTCGTTAGCGCCGGGCGGAAACGCGTCGTTGGAATGAAAACGTACGGCCGGTGCAACGCGATCCCTTCGAGGAACTCGAGTAACCCGGCTGTACTCGTTTCCCGGTAATTCGCTGCTCCGCCGTATCGACGAGAACAGCGCGTGCTGAATCGCGACAAGGATCGCGTAATCAATTAGATAACGAGCGTACCCGCGGCTTAGGGGAAAAAATGTTTCTTGGGTTGGAAAAAAAATATTACTTTCCGGTGGCCGTAATATAAACGGGGCGAGCGTGTACATCGCGGCGGGGCACGCCATGGGGACGAAGCGTAGCGGAGGCGTGCGGCGGCGGTGGGTCGCGATGGTGGGTCGCGGCGGTGGGATGCGTGCGGCCAGGCTACCCTGTTATTTGTCCCACGCGCTGGCAGATTAAGATAATGGGCTAATGCGGACCCTCCGCGCGCGGCACGGCTGTTCCCGGCGACCGATGGTGGCAGCTGGACATCCGCGTGTCGGCGGGGGAGCAAGGGTAGAGATACGATGACCAGCGACCACGCGATCCTCCCGGACAAGCCCGGTTATACGCGCCTCGTTGCGAATTATCGTGCGAAGTAATCGCGGAGCATGCGCTCTCCGTTGCGACCTCGAGCCCACCACCGACCTGCTCGAGCGAACCGAAAGCGTCGCGACGCCGCGACTGTTGCGGGACCACTGTTACGCGACGAGGAATCGCCTATCGCGACTCGGGTTCACCGGGATAATAATGGCCACGCGAAGACAGACGGCAGAGGCGAGTCTGGAAATAAACCCTTATCCGTTTCCTTTTCTGTCGTGCCCCCGCGACGAGAATACGACGAATCGGATATTCGCGTCCGAGTATCGATACGGTTTAATCGGTAGGGTAAACGTCCGATGGAGTTTCTTCCGGCAGGGTACCCGACGGGGGTTTCGACGAAAGTCGACGCCGGTGAAGACGGTAAAGTTCGAGGGACACGCGGTTTTTGTTCGCCACGGGGACTCGAGTTGAACGGATGAAACCACCCCCGAGAGTTTCACGCCTCTAACGCTGGCTTAAAAACTGTTAGAGGTACAAAAAGCTTTTTCCGGAAGCTCCCGGATTTAGATTAAAAAACTTAACGAAGGAAAAAACACTTTTGTCTCCTTGGTTATTAAAATGGTAGAGCCGCTTTTATGGCGACCGCAGCGGTCGGGATACCCGAGTAAACTTTAGAACGGAAGCGACGTTTTCGATCTTGTTTCCGCGGCGGACAAGCACGACACCGACGGTTTAATCGGGGAAAAACCGTGACTGCACGGGGATCCGGCACGGTTTGTACCACGATCCCCGCAATAAAAAGGGAACACGCGTCTCCGCTTAAAGGAACAAGGGTCCCGGTCACGATCGTCCGAAACGCTGCTACCCGGAAAGATTTCGCGCGATTTCCTATCGCGATCCCTTCTCGGGGGCAACCCTCCTCCACGCGGCTCGACTTTTAGGCACGCGACTTCGTTTCCACCGGCACGGCGATAATATCGACGCGAATCGAGCGATTTCGAGCGTTCCGTCGCGAAGGGAGGGCGACGCCGAAGGTTGGACGAGTGGTTGGCAATCGGTAACGCGGTTTCTCGATTATTTGCAGCCACGCTGGAAATTGAACGTCATTTGATTTCACTGGAAGGAAATTAATTCCGATGCGACCGGGCCGGGGATCGTGTGCGCTAGAACGTAATCTGGGTTACGCTCCAGGGAGAAAGGGAACGAACGATGGTAGGAAATAATAGCGAGGAAAGGTAGAAAAAAAAAAAGGAGCGATCCGATGGATCTGACGGTTTCGACGCGGATAGCCGGGCGACTAACCTACCTGTTACTTCGTTCCGTCACCTTTTCGATGGCGAATTAACCGCCGAAATTCCGCGGTCGGAACGATCTCGAAGGGAAAATTGGTATATCGGCCGCGATCGCGATCGCTCGGGGCGCCACGAGCGCGACGCGTTCGCGATTTACGTTAGCGATTTACGCTAGCGAGATGGGAATGGAACCGCTGCCGAGTGTGGAAATAACTTTCGGTAAACGCGAAATTAACGGAGCACCGGGTACGAGTGGGAACGAAACGCGTATCCGATACACGGTATCATCGATTAGAAACAATTTCGAATGATCAACGGATTGGCCGTGGTCCCGCGCGAAAAAGCGTAGGTGTTCGCGTGGATGCAGTTACACGGTGAACGAACGACAGCCGGACGTCGCGTCGGGGAAAAAGAATTCGAGCAGTCATAGGGAAATACACGGTGGGAATTCGAGCGCGACGAAATACAATTTGACGCGCGCGAATTCCGGGGAACAATAGAAACATCGCGATTTCCGAATAAAATTGTATAAAGATCGACACGCGCGTGCTCGTAAATATTATTCGGTACAGGGGAGCTTGCATGAAAGTACTCATCTTTGAGCAAACGATCGGATCCTAGCAGTGCGATCGATACGGATCGCGCCGAAACGCGCCGCGACCCTTCCGATTCGCGCTATTATATAGGTGTCCGCGGACAGCGTTTTAATCGGCGAATTGGTATGGGCAGAGAAAAAAATTGCTCGGTAACCGGTATCAACGATAGTGATTATCGATCGACACGCGCATTTTCGGTGTTCGAACGAGCGAATGGAACAGCCCCGTGGCTCGTTCTCGTTCGCTATCGAAACTGCCGCGTTACCGCGTTGCCGAGATTTTTCCGATATCCGTGCCGCGGGCGGTGCGAACGCGGAAAATTCAACGCCATTATTCGAGCACGCTGTTCCCGGAACGAGCAGGACCGCTCGTTCGTTCGTTCGTTCGTTCGTTCGTTCGTTCGTTCGTTCGTTCGTTCGTCGTTCGTTCCGTCGGTCGGTCCCCGTGTGTACGCGTACGCTCGGACGTCGTTGTAACTACACGCTGAACGTTGTTAACAACTGGTATCAAGAGTAGGTTCAACACGGGGCTGCGAAATCTACGAGGCCTTGTCGCTGACACGGCAGCACGCGCTTTCCCGTGCACCGCAAGAGAGCCACCGCTTTCCCGGCCAGCCGACCGAATCGAGATCCCGATCCCGACGACCCGAAGAGGCCGCGTACCAGCCAAACGCGTCGAAATCGACAACGAAACTCGATTTATCGTTTCCCCGGCGAAACCGACAGGTGTTTCAAAAATACGTGCCATTGCCACCCCGTCGATACCTGCACGTCGAACGAGGATTTGTACGATGCCGGGTTCGACGTTTCCCAAATCGTATCAGCCGTTTCGCGACTCGACACCACCACGCGCAGCGATCGCGTTATGTCCTTCGATATTTACTTTTCCCTGTCTCCGCCGATTCCTCCACTCGATACGCGGGGAACATCGGGTCGGACGTGTCCAACCGGCGAGACATCCACGACATCGCTTCACCCCCGATCCAGCGACTGTATTAACCGTGCGAGGATATTCGAACGGGGGTTCCGGATCGCGAACGAGCATAATCGAAGCAAGAGGCGGTTAAAAGCTCGACTCGCGGATGCCCCTTTTCACGCTTTCTTCGTCGTCGGTGTTATATTCGGACACACAAAGACCCGCCACCTCTCTCGCCGCGCGGCCCGATATTTCATCGCGATTTTCCGCACACTCATCGTCGCTCGTTCACGGGGTCGTTGGCCCCGGCGTGTTCCACGAACAAACGCCTTCGAGCTATTCTTCGTGCTCGCGAGTAGGGGGACGTCGATCGTGACTCGACGACCTGGCCTCGCCGATGACGACGATCACGACCACGACCACGACCACGACCACGGAAAACCGAGCGAACGAGCGACTCTCTGATCCCCCTCTCGCTAGATATCGCGCGCAACCCGCGGCAAATTCCGCGACCAAACCACGCTCCCGGCGTCCTGCTATTTTCACCTCGCGTTTCCAATTTGCGTTCGCGCCTTTCGTGCCAGCCGGATAGACGCCACCCTCCAAACGAGACACGCGGAGCACCCGGACCGTGCTTCCTGTCAATCTGCACCCTCTCTCGCCACCTATGACGAGCGTCCGTGACACTCAACAACAGGTATCCGCGCCCGTGTCTTTCGTTTAATCCGCGTCTCCTCTGCTGGACCATCGTCGATTCTTTACTCGCCCCCCTACGATCCTCCGTCGTATAATTTCGCGAATGAAATTAATACGGTCTCGAGGTCGCTACCAGACGACGAACGCATTTGTTGGGCAACGGCCGGGGTCAACGCGGATAATATCCGCAGTTAATTAAACGATAATTAGTAATGATTTATTGGCGCGGCGCCAAGCAAATCCGATCGAGGCGTGTAATATAGGACGCGAAAATCTGGGCGTTGACAGGGATCGTTTGCCGGATTACAGCTATCGCGAACAATGTTACTGCATTATGAACACTTTTCGGGGCTCGTTCGAAATTCATTCGCGAGAATTATCGGAAAGACGAGCTACTCGCGAATCATCCGAGCGATTCTTCCGCGTCGCGTGTAACCGAATGGCACGGGAGGTCGGTGGAACAATGGTAAGAAGTAGGACGCGGACACAATAAAGTGGAAATCAAAGAGGTTATTTACGGAGACCTATTTTTCCACCATGACTGCATTTTCTTTCTGCTCTTTTCCTTTTTGTTTCCCGAATTCCACGCGATGAAAGGCTTCGCGTGGCTTATCGATTTCCGTCCAGCTTTGTGCAGCCGGCAACATAATGGCGGATTAAATATTTCCACTACAAGGTGGCATTGGTCCACGCCTTCGACCCCGCTCCGAGTCACTATTAAGCAACACCGAGTGGCTAGAAATCGATGAGACCGCAAAGCACCGCGAGACCCTTTAATCCCGCGGAATTCGAAGGAAATTCATTCGCGGTAAACGCCAGCGAGTCGAACGTCTGGCGATACGTTTGAAATAAAAGTGTCCTTTAGCGTCGAGAACGTTCCAGTTTTCTCCCCTCTCGCTCTCTCTCTCTCTTTCTCTCTGTCGCGAATCTTTCCGTTCGACGTAAAATACCGCGAAATTCCTCGCTCGGAAAGAACTCGACGTTCATCGACGCTGGGAAATTTGCCTTCGAATAGCGCCCTATCAGAGAGCGCGATAATCCGTGTTTTTTCGCGTAAGAAAACTCGCTCGCTGCCGAGAACATGGAGAACCGACGAGTGGAGATTAATTCCCGCGGTTAGACCGGAAGGAAACTTTTCCATCGTAGAATCGGGAAGTCACGCTATAAAACGTTAATCCATACGCGATACCTTGGAAAATTAATCTAGTTATCAAAGGGCGTGTTATCCCGTGGCCGACAATACCGACTTCATTACCGTCGAAAAGGTTAATTAATTTCCTGGCGAAATTTAATTAATCGAACGAGCGAAAATTTATTTCCTGCATGCCACTACCACGGACATCCTGGCGCGTGCACTATGCCGCCGATATTGCGTTCGACCACGTTAGTCTATATTCCGATTCGCTATCTATAGCTGTCGAACCATCTCGTTTCCAAATCGCTCGCTCGCCGCCGTGCGAATGCGCGTATAACGCGGGAAAATCGGCCTGGGGGAGGGAAAAGCGCGAGAAACTCGACGAATCCCCCACGCGTTTGTCGGAGAAGTTTGTCATCTACAATGAGCCTCGCGATAGAGGGACCGCGCTATTCCTGCAGGAGAAACAGTCCTTTTCTAACGAGTAGCGTAAAACGCTCTAAAGCGATTCCGGTAATCGTCAGTCGACAATTCTATAAGGCAACACGAGCCCTCTTTCCACTCGTTCTCCGTTCGTGGCTTTACAACAGCTGGTCCGTCGAAAACTCCACCGGGAAAGTGGTGCTCCAAAGGGGAAACTGTGAGCTTTGCGTTCGCGCACATCGACCACCGCCGAATGTTTTAACCTGTATATACGCGTACGTACTCCTCTTTCGTTACGCGCGCGTACACGCGTCTGTACATAGCAACGATAGCAGCAACGATGGTAGTGGTGATGGTGGTGGTGGTGGTGGTGGTGGTGGTGGTGGTGGTGGTGGTGGTACCGAGTACGAGTAAGGAGGAGAAGCGGAAAGGACGAACGGGAGAAAGTAGGGGGTTGGTGGCGAGCGAAAGACAGAAAGGGAAAGGGGGACAGAGAGAGAGAGAGAGAGAGAGAGAGAGAGAGAGAGAGAATGAGAGATGGCTCAGTTTCCATCGAGCTGGAGAGCAGGGCATTGTTCGTCAGCCGACGGATAACCAGAGCAAAGGGTGATATGTAGGGTTGGGCTAAGGGTGGCGGGGGTGCGGGAGAGAGTGGAGAAACGGGCGGGGGCGAAGGAGGTGGCCGATTAAACCATTCCCCCGAAGCAACGACTCGCTCTACTCGTGTCCCTTCTTGCTCCGGCATTGTCCTAACGGCAAAGTTTCGGCCATCTGCGACTGCTTGTCTTCGTGTATGTCTTTGTCGTTCGACCGAGTGTAACAAAGTTGGATGCAAATGTGTCCGCCAAAGGAAAACCATCTCCCAATGGGGGACGGGCTTCGTGGCTTTCTTCTCGCTGGTACACCGGACCATTCTTCTCGGTGTACAAGCCAAAGCGACGACTAATGCCGGGCAAAAGTTCGACCTAAAGCAGGGCCGACGGGCAGGGGGTGGTTTGGAATGAAAAAGCCGTCGCCGCTCAAAGACGATTTCCCCGGCGTGGCGCGCGGCGAATAAAGGCGTTCGTTTAATTAAATTTCTAAGACAACCGTGTGTAAATTAGCAGCCAGCCGTTGCGCCTCTGCTTAAACGGAGCTTAACGAATAATACCGTACGTCGAAAAAATTACCCTCTCGTGTTTCTCCGCCGCGAGAAACGCTTCGCCGTTCGTAACGAAGCGACAAACCTGACGCGGTAAACGTCGGAAAACGCTGAAAACCCGGCGACGATTTGTTCGAAAAGACAAACGCGAGTACGAGACGAACGTACGACAAAGTTGGCCGAGTAAACGCAGCGTTATTACGCACCTCGAGCGGGAAGGAGAGCGACGAAAAGGCAAGGGCGTCGCGATGGCCACTAAAGGCCGAGTAAACGCTGGAGGAGACGGGAAACCGCGTTGCGAATACAACGAGCCGAGGGTGAGAACGAGGGGCGAGGACGGGTGCAGAGAGCACTGGTCCGACTTGTTGAGCACCATCTGTCGTTGTGTCTCCACCTTTTCATCGCTGTTGCGCCCGTAAAAAGTCATCGTATCTTCCGCTCCGACGTACTCGCAGCCCGTTACCCTGCGGAACGGTCAGGGAGGTTGATGGGGATAAAATACGAGCGCACTCGTTTTACGCTAAAAAATGTAAACAAGCGCCAGCTGACGCGACCGGTATAAAATCCGATAAGAATAAACCGATGGAACGCGCGCCTCTCGCGACAGCGGCGGACGGGGGAGACTTTCTAGATGACTTATCCGCGAGTTCTCGGTCACCTGACGAGCTTAATGGACCGAGGCGGGAATAAAGGTAGATACGTGGAGAATGGCCGATGGGAAAGCCGAGGTAAGAGGGAGAGAGCCAGTGGAGCGAGGAAACCCGGAACGCGAGCAGGAGGAACGGGGACGCAGAGTCAATTGCTTCCGTAATAGGATTCCGTAGTTTCTTGTTTACCCTATAAAACTTGCCCCGAAGAACGCTCATGCACAGACTCACTTTCTCCGATTACGGAAAACTCCACGCGATTCGTTGCCGCGTTCCACCCTATTCCGTCCGTGACGGAACAATTAACGCGGGTAATCCGGATGTAACGCGCTCTACGCTGGCCCCGGTTTCGGAACAGCTTGCGCACCGGGTAACGAGTAAGTGGAATACGAGCAGCCCGGAGAATCGAAGTTGTCGGAGCGATATCGAGCCAGGAACGCGTTTATACCCCGTCGGCTAACGACGATCGTCTTCCCCCGTCGGGATAATATCTATGGAAAAGCGGTAGAACGCGAACGACCTTCGGGTTTCGCTGAAATTCTATCGGCCGCGAGAGTGATTCGTCATAACGTGACTCGAGGCGGCGTTAGGTGAACGGCGATCCGACGATATCCCGTTTCTGCCGGTGGCTCTCTGGAGCCGGGGCGACGGTTCTGCCTGCGCCATAGAAAATTCGATATGGTTGCTCGCCAGGGCCATTTCTTA
This sequence comes from Eufriesea mexicana, assembly GCF_001483705.2. Taxonomy (NCBI): domain Eukaryota; kingdom Metazoa; phylum Arthropoda; class Insecta; order Hymenoptera; family Apidae; genus Eufriesea; species Eufriesea mexicana. The sequence goes on along the minus strand of NW_016907910.1, from coordinate 118,355 downwards.
GGTGCAACGCGCACCGATAATGGTCAACGTGCAACGTCTATCGCGTTCTATACGCTCTAGATAGCGCGCCGAGCCACTCAGCCCGAAGGTACACGGAGTCTCGTCGAGTTACCCGTAAGTGGCGGATGTCATTTCAATCCACTATTCGATTACGCCGACTCACCTTACCTTGCCGCTGGCTTGCTCGTTAACCGGTTGCTCCTTTTGTTGCGACATACTCTCTCCACGCCCATCCGCGCGGACGCGTGTATCGCGCTGCGCGTTAATCCGGCCATCTATCGCGAAGCGCGCGGACCTTCCGGCGGATCGAACGGCGGAACTCGAACCAATCGACTTTCCACGGTACGCGCGATAATACGCTCGAGCGGGTATTATTATTTTGCATAAAGTTGCCGCGTAGTCGTAGAAATCGCATTTGCGGCGAATCGTCCAAACGAAGGACGTTTCGCCTTAATCGCGAGCGAGTCGCGAAGCGATTTTCACGGTGAACCGGAACTTTCGCTCGTCGAAAGCGTACTCGTCGGTTGACGCGAACGCGAAGCGACGCTTAACTCCCGCCAAGTGTACCGGAATGCGAACTATGGATCGATCGTGGACCAATCCACGCGCACCCGTTCACCCACCGGTCCGAATGAATTCGTTACACGGAGAAATATTCGATGGAACGGAGGTGACGAAAATGTTTCAAGACCGTTCGCCGCGTTTCCCCGTTTTCCCTTTTTCCTTCTCGATTTTTCTCCTTTTAATCGAATCAAACAACGGCAATGGAGGAACGCGCCGCTGGCACTGGATCTCTTGATTTTATTGGAAAATTCGGGAACGAAGCAACGAGAATTATCCGAATTCTAGCGCGAACGTCGCTTGACGGACAGTTGTAAACGTCACGCGGCAGAAATTGTAGGAAAAAAGGTGAATCTGCCAGTGAAATCCGAATCGAAATCCTGCGTCCCCGAAATTTCAAGCGTAATTAACAATTATGTAAATGTTTCCCTTTCCATCGAATTTCCCGTGTGTCCATTCGTATAACTGACATCGGGGACGTTGCAACTGCGTCTATTTACCCCCTTAACGTCCTCTCTTTCTCCCGTCCGCGCGACCCTCTTTCTCTGCTGCGCCGCCTATCTGTCTCTACCTATCCCTGCCAATGAGTATGTGTCAGGGACCATGAGATCCTTCGGCCCATTAGTGTCCATGCATACCGATCCCAAGATCGAGTGGCGCAATACGGAGCCACTCGGCACAAATGAGCCTGTCGTGTCTGGATAATACCAAGTGCAATATTCGGCCTGTCGCGATAGATCATTCGTTGCACGCACACGAGCACCACTCGACACGCGCGCACGCGTTCCTCTCTCTAGCAGAGCGGCGAATCGGTGAAACGGGAAATATCGCGAGCATCGAAGGGACGATTCGGCGAACGAGGGGAACAGCCCGGCATCGACGAGGTCTCGCTCTCGTTTGTCCGACAGACACGGGGCGATACTACTTTCCGGCTAGACACTACCGGTCGCGTTCCATCGTCGCCGGGCGTTTACTTCGCTTTTCCTCCGCACACACGCGTCCGATCCGCGCGTGTTCGCTCGTCGGATCGGTATCGTACAATTGCACGACCACTCGTAAAAGAAGTTCGCGAATGAGCTCCACGGAGATTGCATCGACGAGATTTAACCCGACCTATGGCCTCGAACGCGGCTCCCTGTACACCCTCTGTACGACGATGCATCGGTTGTTTCGAGCGGAGCGCGTTTTAAGTAACGTTCCGTCCGTGCCGGTTTCTTCTCGTCGCAAGATCGAATCGCCGTACCGTCGTGCGCTCCCGGGTCCAATGCGATTTTTCGACCGTTTACGACTAACGTATCCGACACACGTAGCCTGTACGTGCCGCGTTCAACCCTCCGCCCTCTCTGCTCCCTTGTCCCACGATTTTTCCCTTGTCCCTTTGCTCGCCGGGATCCGTGAGGTTGCAACGTGCACGAGTCATTTGCCACGTTCGACGGAATACGAGCGACTAGGCGAAGACCGTGCACGATGACATCCCGGCCAGCCGGTGCGTGAAAAATCGCCTTCCCTTTATACAACTACGCAGATTTCTTCCGTCGTTTCGTCATTCCCTCCACGATGCCATCGCGGCGACATATGGCGAAGCGTGGCGAGGTCGGCGATCGCGCGCGCACAAGCCACGGATACGTCGAATACCTCGGACTCCGGGTAACTCGGGTTCACGCGAGCACCGACGGCACAGCAAACGCGAATACCGTTCCTCTGTTAACGTCCTACGCTGTTGATACCTCGTACGCGATACGTGTTCCAACGATTATTTCGGCAATAAAGCTGCTGCTGCGGCGAAAACTGAACGAACGGGACCGCGCACGGAGAGTCTTTTGTCGTTGAAACTCTCGAACGGTCGGTACCGTGATGGCTAATTTCCAAAAACTCGCGATGCGAATGCGTGCGAACAACGAGGACCAAGGGTTATTCGGCTAGCGTTCGAAGCTCGCTGCATGCGCCAACTCGCGTCACGGATCTCGAGGCAATCGTCGTAACGATAATACCCCCTGTTCCGACTATCACCCGTAACGTTCGTTCGTGCGAAATACCTTAGATCGGAAAGAACAGAGACGAGAGAGAGAGAGAGGTTGGAAGAGAGGTTATCTCGGAAGGAGGAAAAAGAAAGGAGAAAATGACGATGTAGAAGGGTCCGGAGAATTATTCCGGTGCCATTAATAATATTAATCGCGTTAGCGAGGTGACAACGCAACTTCGTAATAGGTCCATTATGGGCGAAGCGTCGGGGTAATTGGCCCGAACGATATCGGGTACACGGACTTTTGGCATGCGGTGAGGCATGACCAGTTCGGTAATCCGGTAGGCCTACTACGGCCGCTGCCCGTGCGGTTTGCTCTCGAGCGTCCTCGGTATCCGAGGCAGCGGATAGCAGAGGTGTCTATACGTCATTTCGCGGCTGCCACGAAACCCCAGGAGCATCGTGGGTTGCGTCGTGGCGCTGTCTGTTTCGCGTATTAACGACACCCGGCCCGGCAAGGAGCGATAGGGCGTAAGCCGTGAAATATTGAAATGGGATTTTTCCGTCCCCGAGGGACCCGGTCCGGCGACCGCTGGCCACGTTACATGGGAAATGGGAATATAACGCGATTGGACGAAGCTGGTGTTTCCATCGAGCCGGTCCGCCGGAGTCAAGAAAATTTCGCCGTTCCACCCTTATCGCGGCCGACCGCGACCGGGTATTAGAAGGGATCACGGAAGAAGGGTGCGGCGGGGTCGAACGGTGTCGAATAATTTGTTCCCGCGCCGGATCGTTCGGCGAATTTCGCCGTGATTCGTAACTTTGATCCCGGGCAAATGTAACGGATGTTGAAATTGCGAAAGATACGCGTTTGCCGATCGCGCGGGTAATATTGGCGAAGCAATCGCGAAGGGAAACTCCGGATAGTTGAAACGCGTATTCGATAGAGTTTATTTGACCTCTCGAGAAGGAACTTCTCGATTAGACGATAAGAAAACAGCGACAGTTCTCGCGTCTTATTTTTCATCCCGTTGTCGAGCCTTCCTACGCTCCGACTCCCGGCGCTCTACGAATCCGCTGGCGAACGAGAGAAAGAGAAAACGTTTTCGCTTTCGACGAGGATTGGTCGATTCGCGCGAAATAGCCTGGTCCCCGGATGAATATCGTCTCGACCATCGAAACAGCCGCGCTCGTGTAATTCGTAATTGCGGTCGGCGGCCGCGGGTCGCGGCTTCGAGCCTGGGGAATAATTCACGCGCGAACGGGTCAAGTTTTATCGCGCAGGCTTGGTCAAGCCAGCGTGTGCCACCCTCGTATCCTCTTGCATCGTCGAGGATCGGGGGAAAACCGATGGCAATCGCCGTTCCGTACCGCCTCCGGCTCACCCGTAACTCGCCGCTGTTGGCGCGGGTATTCGCGCTTGATTCGTGCCGCTAGCGGAGTAAAACGCAAAGTTATTCGGCCGCCTTGCCAAATAGGCGATCTAAATGCGCTCAACCGGGTAGAAGTGGTAATACGTTACCGGTTATTGCCGGCGGCAGCATCTTGCCGCGGGCCAGCCTCTCCAGAAGTCGTCCAAGAAAGGCGGCGATGGTGTGGGAGTTGGTATGGGGGTTGGTGTGGAGGACGGCGTGGGGCGTTGGGACCTCGTATGATACACTGGGGGCCAAATATGCCGTGGCTCCGCGAATCGCCACCAATTTCGAGGCGGGCAGAACGCGCGCGTCAAATTAACCGAGAGCGAAATCCTTTTCCACGGTCCGTTTGGGGGAAAGGCCGAGAAGGGGGTGAGAAGAGGGAGAAAAGAGGAGAGAGAGAGAGAGAGAAAGAGGATGGAGGATCGGGCAGCCACGCGGAGCCAGTGAATTTTTCCGCGTCAAACGATTTTCCAGCGGTCGAAGTTTCGGCGAGTTGGCAATCGCCTCGAATCTCTCCTACCGGACGCGTTTAACCGCGCGCTTCGGGAATAATCGGGAGGATATTACGTTGAGGCTTTTTTGAAAAATGGCAGGTCAAACATAATGGAGCTTCCATGAAATTTACCTTGCTCCCGTGCCACGAGAGGATTTTTTTATTAGATTTAATGGCCGCACGCGAAAGTAGGACGATCCGTATTATCGGAAATAGCCGGCCCTTTTACCCGCCACCGATATACGCTCGAACCGTTCCCGGATCAACGCACCGTTCCATCCACACCCCGTAAAATTACATTCGATGAACGTAAAAAACCAATGGAACGTGCATCGTTGCAATTTTCTCGAGAGGAAGCCGCTCGCGCGAAACCGTTGCTCGCGATGGAGAAGGAAGAAGCGGTGGAGGAACCGGAAAGTGCCATTAATCGTCGACGGACTAATACCCCCGGCACGGCACCCGTGCCGATCCTAACACCGTTTCGGTGTCCGATGTCGAAAATCGGCCGGAAACTCGCAACCTCCTCCGGCGAACCGGCGAACCGGCGAGGCGCGAGTTCCTCGACGCGCGGGCAACGACCAATCGCTTTCGACAAAAACGCATAAATCGGGTCGAGTCGTGACTCGCGGTGATCGTAACGTGTGTTCCGGGCAAAACAGGGGGTGGCAATAGGAGGGACGGGAGAGCGTGGAGAGGATGGTAACATAGTCGGCGAAGAGAAGAGAAAGGGAAGTCATCGATCGGTAGCCAGCCCCCTGTCTTCGTTGGCGCGATTCGACGAGGCGTGCACTCGCGCTCGTATTCATATTCATATTTCAAAACTCGCATCCACGGCCCATTGTACCGTTGAATACGCTATGCAGAATGCGTCGTCTACCGTATAACGTTGCGGCGCTGCGACCGCCTTCTGAATTAGTAATAGCGAGCTGACAACGGGCCCCGTACCTCTCGGCGTTCGCCACGACCCTCGCGTTACCCGAATGCCTACCGCGACAAACGCAATTTGCCTCGGATATTAATTCGGCTAATGGATTACGCGTTAAGCGTCGCGGAACGATGCCGTACAGCCGCGAACCCGAGGCTCGCAGCTGTTGAAAATGCGACCGTTCTTGCGTCGCGCTCGCTCCCTCTTTAAACCCCGAAATCTCATCACCGGAACTGCTTCAACGAGGACGGTCTAATCTCTGATTAGACCCGAGAGGGTGTAGGAAGCGAATCTGCGCGATGGCCTGGATATCCACGCTTCGGTAGGCCGATCGGCTCTTTTTCCTACACCCCTCGGCGCAGTTTTCGCGAGTGCCGTAAAGTCGAAATGGTCGGGCGAGCGAGCCTGCGGTGGATGGAAATTTAGACCACGAGGAGAGAATTATTCGCGAATGTGGGACGCGCCGCCTGTACGGACACGATTGTCTTAATATTCAAAAAGACGGGAATGCATTTTTAAACGCGGCCACCGTCCACGACCACGACCACGACCGCGACAACGACCACGCGTTCGCCACGTTCCTTCTGCCCCGCTCCGCGTTACGCCACCGCCGTGCCGGCAGCTCGCAATTACGACACATTCGAGGATCTCTCCGAGTAAAAAGAATTCCGGCCACTTCTGAGAGCAGCCGGATCGTCGGCGCTCTCACGTAGCGCAATTAAATGACATAGAACAGAACCGCAACGGACCAAGTGGGTACACGCACGTACACCTTCTCGCGGGTATGTATATACACACACACACACACACACACACACACACACCCACACACACAGGTGTACATGTATATATAGCTTTGGCGCAAAGTAGAAGGCGAGACTAAGAGGGAGAGAAAGAGGGAGAGCGAGAAAGGGAGAAAGGAAGAGAGGAAGGGCAGGAGGAATATACGCCGGTGCTAACGAGGCTCCGAGGATCGAATCAAGACCGAATCTCCGCCGCTGATTGACCAGGGCGAATCCTAGAGCGGCGGAAGGCTAATTAGCTACCCGGATTTCTGTACGTGACCCGACAACGAGATCCCGAGACGTGGCGATTATGGTTGCTCTGAGCGTCTTAATTTCAACCTCTATAGAGAAACCGAGAAGGATAGGGGGGGAGAGCATTATGCCCGCAATGGCGCCGGTCAAATTTCTCTTTGAACACGACCAGCCTCGCCTCTGTCCTCCCTTTAAATAGTCCTCTAAGCGCCCTGAAATTCGTCCTCTCCGATATTCCCTTTGAGTACGATAACTAGATGCTACTTAAGCCGAACAATTCCTCCCACAAAGTAGGTGCTAGTCGACCGACGTCGCTACGAAACACCTCCGACCTTCTCTCGTTGTTCACTGTCACGGAAGTCGCCCGTTGCTGTTTTATTTAATTCGAAATTTTCTAACGCAGTCACGCGACCGAGCAGTTGAAATTCCCGGTATTACGCGAGCGAGATCGTCGGTATAGCATCGCGCAAAAGGGACTAGAAATAAGCGGCTCTACGGTCACCCGTGTCCGCGGCGTTAATTAATTTAAAGGGAATTTGTTTAGTTGTATAGAAACACCTTGCCGAGAGGTGAACAACGGCGGAGAACGCGCGTCTGTTGTTCTCTTCCTTTGATCTCGCGGCGTAGCCTGCCCCTTATGCAACTTTTGTAACGTCGCTGCACACGAGGCATTTTCCGATGCTTTATTAGCAAAAGCTCGCGACGAGAGAGAGGACGCTTATTACAATTACGTTCAACGGCCTCTTTTTTCACCGCATTTTAATTCGAGATTTCAATACGAAATCGCGTTCAACCGGTCACGCGCGATGAGTTTTCGTTTCGCGATACACGCGCACACCCTCTTCCCGTCGCCGTTCGTTATCCTTTACGCGCGGATCCGCGCCGCTCTCGAGCACGCTCTCGGTGATAATACAGCCTAATTCGGTGCATCGGTGAAAATCTCATCGCGGAGCGGATACGCAAAGTTGCGTTAAAATGTCCCCCAATTAGAAGGCTCTCGAACGAAACGCGAGGGAAACGAACGCGCGGAAGCGGAGAGGATACGGAGGAAGGAAACACTTTTCGCGTCATCGACGCTGATTCCATTTCCTACCGTTGAAGGCGATACAATTAGATGCGTCGTTTACAGCGCTGTTAGCGTCACCAGCGGTCCAGGAAGAGCCTGGGACAGATGCAGACGCGTAGATAAATAGAGAGGGAGAGGGAGCGAGAGAGGGGTGGGATGAAATTTAACGAACTCTTGGAGTCGCGACTACCGGTGACCAACGAACGCGAAACGCTTAATTAACCCATTCATCATCGTCCGTACGGGACTAGGGCGACCACGAAATAAGCCTAGCCAGCTGAAGCCAAGCTGTGAACGCAGCGAACGTTCACCTACGAGCTGGTAACGCGCGACTATGCGTGCGTGTTGGCGCCACGTATACGCGCGAACGAACGAACAGCCGTGGGTAACTTTGCGCGACTCCACGGATGTGGTATAATTACACGAGCCGGCACGAGACAGACACACGATGAAGAGGAGAGAGACGGAGGGTGCGAACAAGGTGGAACGATAGACGAAGACAGGAGGTGGGTGGAAGGGAAAGGGTGAGAGTGTAGCTTGCAAATTTGGTACGATGCGTGCGACTCGTTGAATCCAATTCAACCGACTGAAATATAACGCCCGTCGATTATTGCCCGCTATACACGTGCACGCGTATACGCGAGCACGTCACGCGTGCATACGGAGTATTAAAGCCGGTGTGCACGCACACGCGAGCACCGGACGGCTGGCAGAACCGCGCGCGTCGTCGTGCACTCGGTGTGTATGCCCACTGTCGGCCAAGCAATCCCTGTGGAGAGTGCGCAGGTAATTAGCCAGGCTCTGCTCTATCGTCGATTCGAACTACCGAACCGGTATATATACGAAGCAGGTCATTAATTCTGCTGCAGTCAAACAGTGTCCACGTCGCGATCCATTCCCCGTAGCCCAGGTACACGGCCACCGTTTCTCTCGATTCGTTCGCGCGTCCTCTTCATTATCTTTATTATTTCCCTATCGGTTCGTTATCTTTATTATTTCTGCGTCAGGGGTCGAGCGACAGGCGCGAGTGCGCACGAGCGGGCGAAAGTCGCGAATTGATTGCGCGCCGGAATACAATGGAAGGTCGGTGGAAAAAGGGGGTTGATTTAATCCCATTAATCCCGACCAAGTTCTCCGGTGACGCGTCAGGTTGTTATTTTTAATGCATGCGCCCTCTCTCCGGCCCGGAATCAGATCGTCCCTGCTGCCGCGACCGGGCGTGTTTCAGCTGCACACACACACACGCACACGGTTCGATGCAGCGGCGCTAGGTATTATTTCGCGTCCGATAAACAACTCGCGGAAGGGGACGCGTGTGTAACGACACGGAGCGAGCGAATGCACACGGGGACAAAGTTCTTCGGGGCACGACAGTTTCGGGGAAACTTTTCCCAGAGGGTAGGGGGTGGAAAATCTGTGTCGAAGACTCAGCGAAACCTGTCGCAATCTCGGCTGTATCTCGCGAGTGTTTCGAAGAAAGACGAGCGGTGCCAACTGATACGAGAGTCGAGACAGTCCTCTGAAGAGACTCCGACGTTCCATTGGCTCGATAATTCGATCGACGATAGGTCGACGAAATAGCGCGAACCAGAAGCAGACGAAAAGTCGTCGCCACCGGACGATACCAACGGCGAGATAAAAGCGAATCTCCGCTCGTCCGATTTTAGTCCCGATCCTATTAAGGATCTCCGTTCTTTCTCCCCGTTTCCACGTGCTTTTCCCTCCCGTCCGTATTTCCGATTCTTCGCCCGGCATTCCGGTTAGGGTATTCCGAATGCGAGCCGCAATGCATTTCGCGTGTACGAGGAAACGTAACCAATGGAACACGGACGTCCTATATTATTACGATCCGACGAGTTTGCACCCTATACGGCCGCGGCAACCAATTCCAATTCCCTGCTCAGACCAACGTGACGGCCGGCAAATAATTTACGAATAATGAGGACGCTACGTGGAACCTAGCCAGATCTCTCTCTCCTTCTCTCTCGCTCTTTATCGTTGTTCACGCGTAGGTGGGTGCGCGATACGTAGTTAACCGACAGATTGTGAACGCACCGGGCCCGAACGTGATCAACCGTGAAATGCGCTTATAAATTATTCCACGCTTAGCTTCCAGACGAAATCGGATACGTCGATACCCGCACTCGCGCGTTTTACCAGACCATCCTCGTCGCGATCAGCAACATCTTGTCGCGTCGGTACTCGCGGAAAATGGCCAAGGATCGCGTTGCGTCCCGTAACGCGACACGTCCGCTACTCGCGTGGAGTCGCGCGGAATCGCGACTGTCGAACGGCGTCGCCGATGCGCCGCATCCCTGTTGCATTTTCGGAAACTCCGCGCGACGTCTGTCGATTCGCAGCCGCGTTCCCGCGTCGGACAAGATATCCTTTTCTTTCGCCTCGGAGTTTTTAAAATGTCCATCACCGTCGTTCCGGCCGATTTAACGCGAAAAACCAGAATTCTATCTGACACCGTCGGTGGAACGCCGGAAAAACGTTGCGGTGTCGCGATGCGGAAGCCAGCGTTTGCATACGCGCTCGTTTTACGGCACCGTTCCCTGCCTTATACACCGACAATAAAATCTAACGTCACGGAAGAATAAAAGCTTATTATCCGGAAAAGTATGCTCGCATTGTTTTTACGCGCGACCCTAAGGGCTAACACCGGCGGAGTGTCGGCACGTAGATAACGTCGTCTACGGGGTAACGGTCTACCCGAGTTCCCTCGTCGTATAAACGCACGCGTTCGCGAGCTAGCGAGACGATACGGTGTACCGAGGACATTCGTCAGACGAAGAAACCGTGGTCCTCTTACACCGCGCGAGCGAAGGAGCTGCCACGCAATACCGCGTCGAAGCAAGCGAGAGAATCTTATTAGAAACTCCTACCAGCTTAGTATCGATTCCGCATCAATTTGCATTGTTCAAGACGATCCGGGGGAAACTATTCGCCGCTTGGTCGCTGTTACCTGCTTTCTAGCGGTCTAGGATAGAGAGGAAACGAGAGAGCCTGGTGGCGAAACAGACAGGGACAGAGCGAGACTACGGCGAGGAACGAGAGAGAGAGAGAGAGAGACGAAGATTCCGTGAGTTAGAACACTCCTTCTTGGCGGAGGTGGCGGAGGAGGAGATGGAGGAAGGGGTGAGCGGAAGGGTTGTCAATACCATCCATTACTGTCACGACGCCTTTATTACTATCGTCGTTCCGTTGCTTTCCATACGGTCGAAGGGTTTCCCAAGCACCGTCCCGACGCGGCTTACTCTTGGCAAGACAACTAGCTCTCCGAGAGAGAGAGACCACCCGACCACTTTGTCTCGACAGATACGCGTACGTATAATCGGATATGAAAGATTTCGTTCGTAGCAGAAGTTCGACGTCGACAGAATTTCTGGCGGTTTCCCGACCCCCGGCAGATGGGGGAGCCAGCAATGAGCGAAGATATCGTCGACGAGCGGCAATCTCGGAAATCTGGGTCGAGTCGCGAAACGGACCAACTTCTCGAGTTTCGTGGACGAAAGATAGCGGACGATTCGATCGAAAATCGTCGCGATCCCGTGCGTCCGTACGGATAACGCGTTCAGCCCGAAACAGCGCGTTCTCGCGCGACCATATTTCGGGACACGGTGAACCGCGCTCGGCGGAGCGCGCGAAAATATAATAAAAACAGAAGGGAATTCGCGTGTAGCGCGTCGAATACCGGGATACGTAAAAATTTCAACGAGGATCCCAGAGTCGAGAGCGGACAAAAACTGGTCGCGACACTTGAGGCCGGCTGCGAGATAACCACCATCGCGCGCGGACAAAAGTAAGAGAGAACAGCTTTTTAAATATTATCATAAGCTCGCGACGTCGACGCGAGTGTGTGGACGTTGTCGCGCGGATGAAACTGGCGAAAGACGCGGATCGTTCGATCACCGGTCGCGAACGTGCAGGGGGGAAATAGTCGCGCCTATGGATGGCGCAAGAGAGGTACCGGAACGGAGGGGAGAGCATCGTTGCATGCAGATTTCGTGGATGATCCGTGGCAGACAGGGGCCAAAGTGGCCGAGTCACTTTTGGTCGGCAGGCAATAACCAGGCGAGAGCAATATAAGAGCACGCGAGCGACTTGTACAAAGTGAAGAGCATATTTATTGCAGGTCATAGTGGGCCAGCCTGTGACGGTGCCCTCAGAGACGACAGGTCTCACGAGGGGCATGATATATATTTTCGGCGGCGCACACGACCACGGCCTATCTCGCGGAAATGCCATTTTCGAGACTCGACGTTCCCGGAAAGCAATAATACCGAAAGCAGTTTTAATAAAGGCTCAGCCACGATATATCGTGGCTATGCCCCACACCCCACCTGTCCGACCCCTCTGTACATTGCCATCGCGTCCTATCGTCCATTCTTCCACCCTCTCGTCCCTTCCTCGTGCCTCCCTCTTTCATCGCGAACGACCGTACCGTACACGAGCACACCCGCCGTCCTATACGTCGATTCCCGAATTTTTTTCCGTGATTCCTCCTCTCCCGTGCTCCTCTATCACCCATCCCTGTCCCCGGCCTCGGACCGCGATATTTTACCCGGGCCTCGTTTCGTTACTTTTTAACGATGCTCATTTTATCGCGTAATTCGTTTCAATTTATACCTACTACTCGAACGTTGCCGTAATAACGCAAAAATCGCGCGAGGAAAAACGGGGATGAAGGATCAGCGTTTCCTGCCTGTCACTCCGTCGAGTCTCGTCTCTGGTTCTCGTCGCGCTCGGGCGTCAGGATCGTCTGCATGAAGCGTGCGGACGAAAAAGAAAAAAAGGAAAAAATTAATCCCCGGAAAGTCAGGCTGGGAGAAAGGATACGCAAGAAAGCCGGGAGATTAAACCGGAAGATATATTGCGTATCCCGCGCCATAAACAGACTGACGAGACGTACGCGCGATAGGATTGGCCGGGTGAAATGCTTTCTCTCGAATTACCTCCAGCCTCTGACCTGCCCGATGATAATTCCGGCCATTTTCTCGCGCAGCGACGAATACGTCCTCCGTTGTAACGCGTTCCTCGAAATTTTTCATCTGCCTTGATGGAATAATCTAGCGGCAAACGCGAGTGTCGCGTCGCGTTGAAATCCCGAAAGATGCAACGATACGCTCGGCAAAAAGATTCGCCGGGGGAAAGGAGTCACTCGGGATCTAGCTCGCCTATCTCCCGAGCATCGGGACGATCGAGTCCCGACGCGGTACCTTCCTGTCCGTGATCCTTAATTTCCTGTGCGCCAACTTATTTGTATACGCGATCGACTTGGCCGCACTCCATTCGAGGAAAGAAGGGAGTCGCTTTTCCGGCGAAACGCCGATGACACCGGTCATGCCTGGCCGCCATCGCGGCACATCTTAGCCGACACCAGCAACGACGAATCTAAATTGGAATCTGTTCGGGGTAGCGCTCCGGCAGCGAAGCGACTGAAAATCGCGCAGAGTCGACTAACATCTACACCGGGGCTCGAAAACCGTTCCAACGTCGTTTCCGGTTTTCGAAAATGTTCGTATCGAGGTAGAAATTAAGAGAGATCAAGCTAATTAACCCCATGCCCCACGATTTAACCTCCAACTGGTGACGTGACCAAATTCACACCTTATTTTAGCGACGCGTGACAAATTATTGTATCTATACTAAAGTGAGAAATAAATTTCACTCCGATTACTAATAAAAATCCACTTCCTATTTGCAAACTATCGTAGTAGAATTAATTTCATAAAATCGCATAGGAAATACTACACGTGCTGCGGCAAGAACGCACGTCACCGATTGAAGGTTAAGTTCAACGTGACGCGTGCCATAAGCGACAACAGAGTCGGTCACGCGGCCAGCCATTTCGAGAATAACAAGTAACGAGGGAGAAAGACATCGGCAGAAACTAACCACGTGTCTGACTAATGAAAACAATCGTTAAACGTTGCAGAAGCACGTCTAAATTACTATTTGTGGCGACCTCGAAAGACCGAGAGCGTTCGATGCCCGGTCATGAACCGTGCAGGGCCACGTGTCGCGAATCACGGTTCTAGAAAGATCAGAACCAGCGACAGCGTTCCGTGACGCGTACCCGCAACAAGGGAAAAGGACAATCGAACACACACATGCCACGACCCGGGTGCACGTGTCGCGAATCAAGGTTCTAGAAGGATCAGAATCGTCGAGAACGTTCCGCGACGCGGGCCCCCTGCGAAGACAAAAGACAATCGGAAACTCGCATATAAAAAGTGATCACACATGAGTGATCACGTCGGACCTCGATAAATGATCATACTAGACCAATTAACGCTCCCAAGCTATTTTTCTAGCTATGTAAATTACTGGGTTCCTCGACAACGCAAACGAGCGGGTACCTTCTTTGTGTCCAACGAAAACCCCCCAACCGATTCCTCAACTATTTGTTGAGTGGTCCCGAACTACTTTATCACTCCCCCCTACCCCCCACTAAATTATTCTTATAACAATAAAAAAATTGTAAGGATTTAAAATAAATATTACTCACCGAACTCTCGTTGAACTCCAGCTGCGTCGAAGTCCCGATGGCACGTGGCACGATCAACACAAACCCGGTCACACGTCCGAACGCGGCGAAGAACAACACGCAACTGCGAACAGGAAAACGTTTGCGAAAATTATCCACGAGCCTGCTCGAGCGTGCCGATGTTTACACGTTGAGCCCTACAAACCATGCCTCTGGCTACGCATGTTTGACTAGATCTTCTTACCTCGAGTCGCCCGCAACATTGTAGACGAGGGTTCTAGAAGCCTAACTTCCGCTTTTCGCTCAATGGATCACGATCATCGATATAATTGGACAATGAACGGTGGAAAACTGTTATAATATCGATCTCGGTTCGTCGAAACTGTATCAAAGGGCCGTTATTTTTTACGACGGTCATAAAGAACAGAGACCCATAGGAGTTGGATTTTTGTTACGGATCCAGTAGCATTTGATACATTTGTTTCATGGTTTATTTCGGTTCTGTATCGGTTACCGTAGCCAAAATGGGTGCAATTCGACATTTGTGTTTCGAAAGCTGCTGGAACCGATACAGGTAAACATTTTTCCTGCGTACGCGTTGAAAGGGAAAGCACTACGCGATGACCATTACGGGTTATTTTGAAAATCGTATCAACGCTGGTATACAGACTCGATGGGAAACAAAAGTTAGCCCGTGTGCCGAAACTCTTGGACGACCGGAAAAACACGATGGAATGATCGCCGCTGGCTTTGACGAGACGAGAAGACGAAGACGAACGGGGATGGAATATTTTCGCGAGCACGTCGCTCATGCGTGCTCCGGCCGTCGAAATCCGCGTGATTTATGAGGATGACAACGCACCGATGGTCCGGCAAATATCGATTTTTCGATATTCCCGATGTTCGGCTTCGCGCGAAATATCGGAAGGATACGCGCCACTCGGTCTGGCTGGTCCGCTCGGAATTATCATACGTCGAACGATTCCTAAATTAATTCTGTTTCGCTGCGAGCGGCCATCGGCGAACGAATCGTCGGGAAATTCTCACGGTCGAGTTTCCGCGAGCCACGGATCGTCGCATCGGTTGGCGCAATTTTTCGGCAACCAATCGGAATTGGCGCGATAAGGAACGCGACGCGACGGAACCGTTCCGGCAATTTCGCCGGGACACACGCGGTGAAAAACTTTCGCCGGGGTGAGCGCAGCGCCGAAGAAAGTAAGCTTTCCGACTGTTCCGTAATGAAAGCGACGTCCCCCGCTGGTTCCCGCATAACGATTCTTATTTAAAGGACTGCGGGAACAGCGACGCGCTCTAACGTCGCAACGTATTTACGCTCTAGACGCAGCTGCAGCGACCACGGCGCGCCACCAACAAGTGTTTTATAATGCAGATTAGCCAGGCCACTCCGGCAGCGGCCGCGTCCGCGCCCCTATCGCGATAAGACCCTCAGCGACTATCTTTGCCCGAGGATGCTGTCTGACGTTGGAATTAACCGTTCGTGCCCTTAATTTTTAAAGTTATTTTATCGACAAAGTAAAATGCCCGGCCTCCGCGTTCTCCGCGACTCTTAGCCCGCCTCCTTCGTTATTTTCTTTCCACCCACCCCTCGTTACCCGCCCCCCGTGCTCCTGTACTTTCCTAGCGGCAGGACGAGCAAATCTTTTTCAATCTCTTTTGAATCCTTTACGAGCACGGTGAGATTGGAGAATAAGAGATCAGGGTGGCCGTGGGGAGGGGCTGGGGTCGAAGAGAAAGATGAGAATGAGGTAAATCTCGCAAAGAACGGCGGAGGGTGAGGGGTCATGGGACGGCGTGCAAGGAGAGAGAGGAGAAACGCTGGCGGGGAAAAAGGGTGGGGAAAAAAAAGGGAAAAGCGGCAGGAAGCGGTGGCGGTAGGTATGGGATTCGGAACCTTCTTCCCGTGTTTTTTCTCCCTTTCTTTTCCAGAGCATCGATAATCCCTCCGCGTAAATCCTTAAACGCGTCATAATGGACTTTGCTCGGTTATTATCGACTCCGGCTTCTACTGTCGCCGGAATTCGCCGCATTTCCCTAACCATACCACGGTCCGTTAGTCGGTCCTCGAGCAGCGAAGCTGCAGGAACGGAAGATCGACAAAGCAACGTGGCGGAGGAAAGGGTGAAACACTGCCAGGAAGAGGGGCGAGGAGGTTGCGGAGGTTGCGGAGGGCGCGGAGAGCGAGGAGGGCGAGGAGAGCGAGAGACTAGACGGCGAGGTCACACCTAGAAGTCGAACTTGAGCAGGACGATTTAGTTGTGACTGGAGAGGAGAGTGCGAGAGAGCGATAAGTGCTCTTCAGTGTTAAATCCACAGGGATGGCGCGGTATATAGGAGGCGGAGGATGATGCGGGGATGAAATCCGCTCGCAGGTGTTAAAATATTCGTTGTGCCAGGAAGCACGGTCTCGCTCGCTATCGGATGCTGAAGCAACACACTCGAAAATACTTTCACGCTTGATCGCTTTTCCTGCCGCACAGGCAGAATGAAAGTCGCGACATTATACGGCAGCCGGCTCGTATCGCGGATCAAAACAGACCAGCGGGAAGAATATTTCCAACTAGATCCGGCAAATTTATGAAATCGACTGGTAGATTTTTTTCCGGTAATAACATTTCACCCGACGTACCGTACGGTCCATCGAGCTGTAATTTATCGACGGTATAATACGCGTACACGGGAACAACTATAAACGAAACAATCGGACGATGTGACGCGATACGTGGCGTATAAACGGGGGAAAAATAAAATTCTAAATTGGACGGGAAAATCAACGATCGAGTCGAAACGTCGGTTGAACAATTCCGCGAGATTAAAAGAGTTCGAATCGCCGTGTCGAGTGACATGGTTACAAAGCGCAAGATCGCCGCAGGGTACTCCAGGTTGTTACGGAAAAGTCCACGGATGTTCTAAAACGAGCAGAAACGCTCGAGGTCGATTTGCAACGCGGCGCAACTATCTGACAAGAAAAGAAAAAATTCTCGAGCAACGTCTCGCGACCATGTTCGAAGATCCGCGTTATCGTTCAAACGAGAAGAGATATTATTTATGCTGGAAAGCGTTATCCGTGCCGTTTTCGCATTCGTAAACGAGTTGTCCGTTAGCCACGCGACGTTGTCGCGAGACAACGACGTCTTTCAATCGCGAAAGTAGCAGCCGATGGTAGCGTATGGAAGAGGAGGCGACTCGCGACGCGGTGTTTCGAAGCGTTGTCGCGAACAATTTCGCAAACGAGAAACCGTTGTACGTTAAAAATATACAAGCATGGCAGGGCAAAGTAGTCAAAGTATAACAGCGATTCCCTTGCCTCGTTTCCTCGATATTATCGCAATTCCCCGTACCGCGGGAACCGCTGGAAGAGAAAGCGTTGCTTTCGGTCGCAACGACGGCGACGCTTATGTACTATGCATGTTGGCGCATCACGACACATACGGGACCGTCGCGGGGAAACACTTTAATGGTACACCGTCTGACGGCTAAGACCGGAAACGAGTGGAAGCTGAAATCGGAAGGAGAAAAAGTCCCGGATACTTTGCCGTGGCATCGACAATGCGCGAAGAGAGCACGCAGAGCAGTCGAGTCGACTGGAGTCTCGACGACGAGAGCCGCGCGTGTGTGTACACGCGTGCATGTATGCATGTACACGCGAAAGAGACACTGAACCGTGAGAGAGGAGAGAAGAGAGGAAGGCGTACGTGTACATACGTAGCATGTACGTACATAGCCGTGTACAAGAGGGAAGAGCCAGCCTAGGTTCGAGTTACCCAAACTCCCATTCGAT
Source organism: Eufriesea mexicana (assembly GCF_001483705.2). Lineage (NCBI taxonomy): Eukaryota > Metazoa > Arthropoda > Insecta > Hymenoptera > Apidae > Eufriesea > Eufriesea mexicana. The sequence goes on along the minus strand of NW_016907910.1, from coordinate 100,600 downwards.
TCGAGCGACAAACTTTGCAAGCAGTTTGATCGTCGGAGTTACAGATTCACCGTAGAACTCTGAACTCCAAATGGGGAATCTATTATCGAAGCAGCGTTTACACGTACACGTTCGTTTACGCGGCTTGCCAACCCAGCCGCTGTCATAGCTGCCGCGATCCACGTCCTGATCGTGGTGTCAACTCGTGCCCGGGAAGTCGTAAGTCTGAGATCGAGACACCGGAGCCGGCTGACGTATCGTTGAAGCTTCATCGGGCAACGTAATAACCTCTGCGCACTCTTCGTCGATCGAACGAACGTGGGGCCAGCCGAAATTAGTCGACGCTGATACCACGCATCGCGCAATCTATTCCTACCGTGCCTTCCCTTCTTCTTCTTCTTCTTCTTCTTCTTCCTTTCCTCTCCTTTCTTTTTTTTTTACGGTCGAAATACCAGTCGCGAAAGCTTCCCGTAATTTTGCGAGAATCCCTGGATAAACGGGGTAAGCTTGAAAGGTGGATGCGGGTTTCCTGGCAGATTCACGACGTAAATACATTTGTCTCTCCTCCTAAGTGGGCTGCTGTCTCTTCGTTGCCGAATAAATGCCAGCCAAATAAAACTTCCTGGCTACACACAAACGCAATTACCGGACGTATTCGAGAAGAAGGGAAGAGGTAGCGAGGCTCGACCGGACGAAAGACGCATTGCCTTTCCACGGCCCGTCCCGTTTCCGCCATTTCCCGAACCTACGATTCAACATTCCGCCGAATTAACCACCCACCCTGCCTTCAGCCCGACCATCCCCGTAACCGTGCGTCTCGATAAGTGGATAAGGAAAGCCCTGAACGCGAAGGGACAAGCTGTCCAACGAGGCATTGCACGGGAGAACTGAGAGACAATAATAGCCAGGGTAATAGCTAATAGCCGGTAACTGCGTCGTTCGTAAGTCGCTTAAACTCATCGGTTGTATCGATGCAGGCATCGCGAAGCGTAACAACGTCCGTAGGCTGCTTTAGAGAAGCGGAGTGCAGTATCTACGCTTCCATCTATCGATCTCGCGTATTCCACGCGTACCTATATCGACTTTGGTTTCCGGGAAAACGCGTAAATAATTGCGAGCCATTTTCGCCCAGAAACATCTTCGGTTACCATCTTCGTAACTTGGCTGATATTCGCCCTTGCTTGTTCCTCGGTTCTCGCTATTCCTTTTTATATCGTATCTCGTATTTCTTTTCTTCGGTATTCCGATGATGCTGCGCTTTTTTATCGCTAAAAACTCCTCCTTTTACGCGTCTCGCGTTGTTTTTTATCGCTAAAATTCCGTGAAAGGAGAACACGGCCAAAGCGAATATGCATATTTTACAAAGTCGCAATTTCGCCACGGTGAGATAATCCTGGCAAGATATCGTCGCTGGGATACCAGCAGGGTTGATAGATTATTTCCCACCGCTGATCCGGGATGGACACCGTCCACGGAAATAGTTGGGACCGGAAGGAAAGCCCCAGGAACGTCCACAGCAGTCGCCGTAGTCGCCAAGAACGATTTTAGAGAAAGTGGCCATTAGCGACCGCCGAATGACCGCAGAGTGAGCGCCATCCGCGACAGGTAGTCGACCAAGGGATAGTTGATAACGTATATAGAATAACTTGAATCGCTCGGGCGATTCGCAGAAATCGAGAGAACGCATCGGAATAGAGGGAATTAACCGGAAGCCGGGGTAAAAAATGGCAGCTCAAGCTTTCCGTGTATCCCGACGATCGAAGCTTGAGCGGAAATAACTCTGGCTCGATAATAATTAATTCGTCGCCGTACTCGCGACATTTCCCACGAAAATTATGGAACCGAGAAGCAGGGAAATAAATTTCAAACATTAACGTTTCAGCGTCTGGGAATGAATATTGGACGGGGAGCGACGAAGAGCCGGGAGGTTCAAAGAAATTTTCAACGGAGTAACGTGCAATTTCGGATATCACAGCATCGCCTGGTGTTTCTACTCGGTGCACGGGATCTCGCTGCATCGCGCGGAGGCTATTACACCGGCGCGTAGACATTTTCGTTTACGAAAGATATCGCGGCTCGTTCGGACGGAAGATCGCCAAAGGGCGTGCACGATAGAAATTTTCATTTCACTGGAGATACACGGAAACTTTATGAATCGAGTTCGCCTTTACACATTTTTTTCCATACGCATTGACCGTGCATAAAAAGCGATGGCGGGCGGGGGGGGAGGGGGCGTAGCTGGATGTTCGATCGCCGTAAAATTCCTCGGAGGCACGTCAGTTTCCGTACAGTTGGAAAACGAAGAAGCGGGCAAAGCGGAAATGCGGCAAACTTGCCGGGGGCCAGGTATGTCTAGATCAGCCACCGATAACGCAAGGAATTGCATGCCCGGTAATTGAAAAGCAGACAGGCAGAGATGCCTGCGAGAAAACCGAGCGAAACGTACGTGCGAACGTACTTTTTCCATAAACGTTGCGCGATTACGGACAAATTACTACGTCGGAGGAGTCGGACCGCGTTTCTTCGGTAAACTTCAACTCTCTGCCCCCTCGCGGAACGCGGATCTTTCTCATTTCCGAGAGTAATTTTATTCGTTACACGCGAATGAATTCCACGTCGTTAGTTATTCAAACGGACCCCTATCCGTTCGAATCGACGAAACGAAGGACGCGAAACGAGAATCCCGACGAGGAGGAAACCGCGATGGGGAAGAGATAAGGAGAAGCACCGAGAGTAGACGACTAGCCGCGCACACGGTGTTGGATGATCATTGCGAGCTAATATTTCCAGATTACTTGGACAGGGTGACGCAGTGAAAGGCTAACGTAGGCAATAGCCGATATCGTACAGAGCAACGTGTCTACTGGCGGATACATAGGTATATGCAGTCGATATCCCCGATATTCCCGATGGCGCGATGCACCGGGCAAGCGCGTAATTAAAACTGACGCTTTCGTTTCGATGTGCGGCCTATACAGAGCCGGTGGTGGACGAGCGCGCGCCGTTATACGGCTATCTCGGCCTTTACTTCCGCCGCGATTGCCATCGAACGGCAGAGAGAAAGGGGGAAAAAAGAGAGTTTTCAAAATCGCCGGTTGTCCGTCAAATATGGGCTGCATGAAAAACGGGAAATTATTGGGCAGTATTTCCGCGCGCTCGGGCCCCTCCCCGCCGTCGCCCCCTTGCATCCTGAATTTGCATTCGACGCGCGCGCGCGACCACCCTCCACGCGCGGTCACGCGAATTAAATTTCACGGCTATCGGTTTGGAGCCGTGTCGCGGCAAATATTTATTTGATTCCAACCGATACCATTATGATGTAACGTCGATTTATTTAATGCTTTCCACCGGTACCCCGCCCCTTTCGACGATACGAAATAACATAACTGTCTCGTTCGAACGATGAATGAACGTTGGAGGCGCGTGCTGCCGGAACGACGAATACGACCGATGAAACTCGGCGATCGTTCGGCTCGAAATTCCCGATGCGTTCGTTAATCGTAATTAACGTATACGCGAGTTTGATAATCCGGTGGAGCCGAGACGCTGCACGAAATCGCAGGTTAGACGCGGTTGGTGGAAAGGGGTTGCACGAAGGAGCCGGAAACAGGGGCTGTTAACACGATACGTAATGCCGGCACGTAGGCGTGAGTCGGTATGATAACCGAGATGCGATAACGATTTTCAACGGGCCCGTGTATCGTGTCGAATCCACGATAAATCGAGTTAGTTCTTCTCGGAAAACGATAAACATTGCCGCTGACCGTTGTTGGAGGTACGGCGAGATAAAGGGTACACGCTGTTTCTTCCTGCTATTTTCTTCTCTTTCGCGTATCACGTTTTCCCCCTTTTCTTCTCCTTTTAATTCCACCGAGTCGATGAAATCGTCGCGAAACGCGATTCCAGTGACAAATTGAAAAATCCGCTGCGCCGAATGTCGCGCGCGATTTCCCCCCTAATCTCGGGCTTTGCGAAACTATCTATAATACCGTTTCATGACCGTACTAATTACAATCTCGCGATTAAAATCCTTCGTCCCCGGAGGCTGGTAGAAACCGGGTAAAATTGGAAGAGAACTGCGGAAGAGCGGAAATATCTATAAAAGAGCTTTGTCGCGACATTACGAAGGAGCTTTCGAACCGTTTCGAGCGAAAAATTCCCAGGGAAATCGAGTTACGCGCAATTTTAGGGTAGAACGAGCGGGCAAGGAGAAACAGAATCGTAGAAGCGGTATGCCAGGGAAAAGTAAATTAATTTGCTACCCCCCGGTTTTCGTAGGTTTTCCGTGGCGAACGAGCTTGTGTCCCTCCGCGTAAAACGGAGCTGCACGGCGCGGATTATGGTACGGTAAATGTAGGTGTAATGCGTCCATGTAAAACCCGTGGATGCGTGACTCCGGCTCGTATCGAACACAATAGCACTGCCGGGGCTGTATTTTTCGTGTACACGTAAAATCCATTTGGTCGTTCGACATACTGGGTTGTCACTCGGTACAATCGCATCCTCCTCTTGTCGCGCGCGCGGCTACGGGTCAGCTTTATTGTCAGCGCCGCCAGAATTCCGGCTTTCGCATCGAAACGAAGAGCAATTATTCTCACCCACCGCTGCGAGCTTTTAATTGTCCGCGTGCACCACCCTTCCGTCGCGTTCAAAATATTGTATTATTTTTCTGTTACGAAGCAACCGCCGCGACCGCCGCTAAAAGCGCATTCTGACCTTTTAGATTTTTCCATTAACCGACATCTATCGAAGCGTACTCGACCTTGCGTCGTCCCAGTTGTCTTCCGTATCCTGTTGTTCCCTTTTCTCTTTCTCTCTGCACCGCCTTTCTCCTCATACGCGTCTCTCGCTCTCGCCCCCTTTGGCGCCCGCTTTCTATCGGTATTCCGTGTCACCGAAAACTTTATCGAACACCGTTAACGAACGCTTCCCCCCGGTTTACGCTGCGGGGTATGTTAAACGTTGCTTCGAAAACACTGTTCACACTTTCGGTGGAACAAAACGAATCGACGCGACTGCGAGAGCGTTCGATTCCCGGCTGAATTAATAACTCGTAATAAAAGGACAAGCGGCTGTGTTTCGAGGAACGGTGATCGTAATTTGAATTACCGGATACGAGTTTGGCTAACCGGAGGTCTTAATGGCGGCGTTTCATTCGCGCAAAGTTGGTCTGTCGTTCGAGGAATTGATCGACAGGGGGTGGCAAACGGACAGCCACCGGCGATACGCCTGGGTACCGAATATATCCTCGATCGATGGACGGTAGGCGTGGAAAAGGAGCGGAATCGCGTGGAATGAAATTTCCTAAAGTACGAGTGACGAGACAAGGGAAAAAAGGGTGGCGCGTTACGAGCTCTTTAAGCTAAAAGCGGCGGCCAATTAAGAGTGAAATTAAGTATCGCCATTAGGGAAGGACAGTGTGCATCGCGATAACGCTAGACCACACGCGGCAATAATGGCTGGAAAAAATTACACGACAAACCGGCTGGTAATTAATCATTCCACGTACCCTCTTCGCTTGACATCATTGGGTTATCGTCCTTACTAATCATCGCCGTATTTCCAGCGTCGAAAAGCGTCATCGATTAATAATGATTCATGCAGGCGGAACAAGCGAGCTGTCTGCGAGAAAAGAAAATGGGGAAAAAATAACAAACTACCCCCGGAGAATCCCTATCGGCTCTGGCCGATCTCGGCCGTTCTCGGCGTACGACGGACGACGAGAAAGGCGACAAAACTTCGCAACAAGCTTAGGCTCTAACGTAATAAGTCCCGGTCGTATTCCGTCGGTGTCGAAGTCCCGAAAGCAATACTTTCGGCATTAAAGTCGACGCGTCATTTTCCGCGGTTCGCATCGTTCATTAACGAGGAAAGCCTCCCCTTACACGGCTACGCTGCTGCCGCCTGTACCGCCGTTCCTTTTATCGGGATCCCCTCTCGTTTGTTTTCACGACGCACGAAGCTGGTCCGGCTTATTTCGCCGCTCGCCCGGGCGAAACTCTGTATTCACCGCGTATCGCGTAATGCCGCAGCATTACTGCGGATGTCTGAGCTCGCTAACCGGTAAATATGAGTTTTCACTTGCCACCCTGCCCGCCAGCCCATTCCTACTCTCCGCCTCTATTTTTACCTCGTTAATTACGATTACGCGTCGTCCCAAGGCTCGCCGGGTAACACGTTTGCACAGCCCACGACTTTCTTCCCGCAACGCGAAACCGACGAAAATCTCCCGTGGTTGTCCACCGAGCGTACTCGAAACAACCCCCTAACCGAGTCCAAGCAACGGGACGAGGAATCGCTCTCGAACCGCGTAAACGGGTCACAGAGGTGTATTAATATTCGATGATGGGATTTATCGGGGAGACACTTGGAAAGTTTGCGAACGCGCAAAGGGAACAGCTTTCTTTCTAGCATCGGATAACTCGATGCAAGGTTTCGTGTCACGGTGCGCGCGCAACGTTCCGTTAGTTTCTAATTAAACAAGGGAATTTAGTGTATCAGCGTCATAGTTCCGGGCCACTCGAACTGGAGTAGAGACTAGAAGTCCTGCGGCAGCACGGAAGACGGTGCTGCGGAACGAGGAGAAACAGCGAAGTGGGAAGTGGAAAAGGGAGAGAATACTGGAAACTCGAGGAGGATCTACGACCTCGATTCTCTGCCCTGAAATAGGCCCGAGTCTTCCTGAGGTCGGTCTTCGGTACTTCGACCTGCGGAAGCAATATTTCCACGGGACTTCCGAGAAACGGCGAACCCGCCGGCAATTAGTCAGGAAGTGGCTGACAAGCCTCCTCCACGTCTTTGGATCGAGCTTTCCACGAATTGACCGCCTTTGTGCGCTCGATCGCCGATTCGATATTGCCGCGGACGCCCGCATACCGGGATTAAAGATCCTCCCTTTCTTCTCAATTAATCGTCTAACGAGAGAAAACGAAGGGGCGAGAGAGGGGGGCGGGGAATGATCGCGGGGGGATCGATCAGGAGTGGAACAGCAACGAATAACGTTGGAAACGTTTCGTGGACTTGGCGTGACGTGGTATCTCAGCGAGGGGACAGCCACCACCGCATGGGCCAACTAAATCATCGTACGTTCGCGCTATTTCGAACGACAAGACAATTCGCGCGATTTTCCCTCGATATAATTCTTCTTTAATGGCTCGTAAATAAAGTGCCATAAATCATGACTTTCGTCGCTTCGCTGAGCCTGCCAAGCCATACTCGGTGCAGCCCGTTTGGATCCACGATACCAACGATGAAACGCGTAACCATACCGTGAATCGTAACGGCCGGTGTTGGCGCGTTTACGCCACGCTCGTATCACTGCAATCGCGATACGAAGGCCAGAGCGGCTGCCGCATCTCTGGTTCAGACGATCGGGAAAATGTCAGGATTTCGGTTTTATCACTGGCCAACCACGGGCTACTTATTTCGGGCAACTACCCCTACGGGACCTGTAAAGCGATACACCGCTTTCCTCCGGCGACTGTTCCTTATGGGCCGCGACGGAACGAAATCGGACGAGAGAGTCCGCGCGATACAACACAGTCGCTGGCGGATAACGGATGCCGCAATATCTACGGGCACGCGGCGCGATTCATATAAATTACCCGGGCTGACGTGATTTCAGTCGGGCCGTCGCACGTTTCGTTACACGTCCAGTTAACGCGCGGATTTGTCTTCCACGATGAAAGCGAACCTGCGGGTCGCGCCATTCTTTCCTGTTCCCGGCACGAAATAAACCCGAGGCATACGCGTTCTCCGGCGAACCTACTTCTTTATGCATACGTTTCCCGGTCCTCGTATAATGGGATCAGTCGCGAGAACAGGGGGTAGCTGACGAAGGATAATTACAGTTCGACGGTATTCCCCGCTCGAGTATCCAATTATCGGACCAACGATCGGCAGTTGGTCGATTGAAAAATTCCAAATTCCATGCTTTTAAGAAGCGAAGGAATTGTCCGGTATTATGCAGTTCTTGTTATTACCGTCGCATCGTTTTAGCAATTGAGCCTGGATAAAAGACCACTTTATATCGTGTGCTGTTGCATAACGAGCACCATTACGGACATCTCCAGTCGGATCGTAGGCTCTCCACTCTCTCTCTCTCTCTCTCTTTCTCTCTCTATCGCTCGCGCTTTCTCTTCGTGCGGCTCACGGCTTCCTCTCCCAGTTCCATTGCAGAAAAGTGCATTGTCTCTGTCATTAAATTACGCCACGCTAATGACCGTCCGTCGTCGTGCACTGTAATTTATGTAACTGCAGCCCGTTATGTCACGCGGTGATTTGCGAACGGCGATGATAAGATCGGCGCGCGACCGAGGGGAAACGCTGAAAGTAGTATTACTCGGCGCTGGATCAGACGCGATCGAAATACCACGGATGATCCCCTTCCGCCGCGTAGATACGCTTCTTATTGGCGTATCGCGATACGATGCGATACGCGAACACCGCGTATCGCGTATTATTATCCGCGTGTTCCATTTCCATGTATATTTTCTGCACATGCACGTTGCGGCCCGTACCTACTCCCGCGGGAGAAGACGTTCCGCCCGTACGAAAATTGTACACCGAGGACATATTCGCGGTAGCGGCGCGCGTTCCGTAAATGATATTCTCCGTGCCGGTCCACGTCCGCGGGCTATTATTCGCGCGAAAACGTCTGCGTCGTGATTTCCTATTCTACGGCTCACCGGGTTTCATTAATTAACGCCGGACACCGTTCCGGCGCACGCGGCTAAGACGCGGAGGTAACTACCGCTGTTTACCCGTTTAATATCTTCGAAGAGTGCGCTCGATTGGATGAAAACGGAACGGGCCGATGATTAATTTCAGCCGACTCTCTTTTCAACGGCGTGGCAATTAGCGCCGGCGCTAATTAATCGCGCGATGGCCCGCCCGTGCAACGTGACTTTCGAAAATATCGACAGTATCGAAATCAGGTCGTAACTCGATTACGAGGAAAGATTCGTTATCGCGCGGCCCGCTGTAAAACGAAACGATCGTGGCCCGTTTCGATTCCTGTTTTATAACATCGGCCCCACCGGCTATGCTCGTGATTTCTGCCTACATACCGTGCAGATGCCAGCGTGTACACGCGCCCTATCGCAACGGGTATTAGTATGTACGACCATGCTAAACTCGACTTTTCCCTTTTTGCGCTTTTATTCCGCCGCGGCGAAGTGGCGTAGGCGATGCGAGCTATGCTTTGGATCGATCTACTACGCCGAGGAACGGAGAACGGACGCGGAGTAATGGAAGAAGAACAGCGAGAACTCGCGGAGGAGAGCGACAGAGAAGAACGGAGGATATTACTTTTGCTCGTTATCGGTTAATTGGAATCACAAGATTCCCGATCGTTTCTGAGAAGCCAGACTTCGCTAGTTGCCTCTCCTCCAACCCTCTCTCTCTCACTCTCTCTCCCTCTATCTCTCTCCCACTCTGGCATTCTCTTCCTCTCCGTCTGTCTTTCACCGTGCACGCGGCTTATCCCCGCGACTTACGTTCGTGCGGGAACAGTGAGACGCGGAAGATGCAATTACCGAGCCAGTAACAAACTCGTTTGGCACGATAACTGCAGCACCGTGTTTAAACTGCAATCATGTATCAGCGCGATAAAGACATTCGCGAACGGATTTCCCCCAGTTTTTAATCGTCGATGCCGCGAGGCGGGGAACAGATCTATATTTAATGGGAATCCCGAAAGCTCGCTAATTTATGATCGTCGCGTCGATCTCGCGGTCAGATCGGCCACTAATATACGAGAAGCAGATACCGTTCGATAACGTAGACGAACCGACTATCGTCGTTTTTCTCCTCTCCCTTCTTCTTCTTCCTCTTCTCGTTCTGTTTCATCCCCGTCTTCTTCCTCCGCCCTTCGACCCTATTCTCCCGTCCGCTTTTTTTCTTCCACGAGAAATCCGCAAAGACAATGGGATCTCTGGTCCACAAAAACCGATATTTCCGTCGTCAGAACGATTGTACGCGGCTTAACGATCGACCCGGAAAAGGAAATTTCATCTTCTCACGAAGTGCGGCCCTTTTTATTTCTCCTCTCCGTCGTTTTTCGTTACCCGGCTACTCTTTTCCGCGGCCTCCCTTTCCCTGCCTCTTTTATTCCTCGCCTTCTTATTTACAGCGGCAAATAACTCCTTTTGCGACGTAATATCGTTACGGTTATGTAGTTTCGCCGATACGCCGGTTCTTTATTCTATTCCAGGGGATTCGTACAGATCCACCCTCCCCTTGTATGCTCGCCACGTTTCCCTTCTTCTCGCAATCTTTTCCTCTCCCGTCTGCCTGTCTCGCTGCCTCCCCGCCTACACGCCGCTCTGCCTCTCTGTCTGCCTCGCCGTCTGCCTATATTTTCAGCTATCGTCCGAGACAGCCTATTCCTTTCCTTGGCAAGAAGACAGAAACGGTCTCTGTCGCGAGATTCAACCGATATTCAGCTCCGCCGGCCGAAATTGAACGATTTGTCGTATAAACGTCTTTGAGCCGATTCACAGCACGGCACGATTGATAAATCCGAACATCTATCCGCGGAACCGCCGTCACCGGCCGCGCTCGTGCGGAGTTAATCTTCCAAAGAGTCTGTGGGAATATGGAAGAAAGCCGCGACGAGCTCGTGGAACACCGTGGAAAAACCTAACAACTCGAGCAAGCGTCTCGGGCACAGCCAATACCAACCCCCCGCCGCACGCAAACTTTCCCCGTTCTTTCCTCTGATCATCCAAGTTAAGCCGCGTTGGCCACGATTCGCGCTCGTATCTGCCAGCTACCTGCACGCGGACCATCCATGCGCCCCGAGTCTACCTAAACCTGTGCATACACCCGGCTCTGCGATTATGATACTCGATGTGGACTTAACTAAAAACAGGTAAAGAGGGAAAAGAGAGCGAGAGAGAGAGGGAGAGTGGAAAGAAAAAAAAGAAAAAAGGGGTAAAAAGAGGGAAAAAAGGAGATATCTCGTAACGCCAAGTCAGCTCACCTAGAGACCAACGTCGACGAGCGTACTTCCAAGAAAATCCTCATTAGAGGAGCTCCTCCGACGAACGTCGCAGCCGCGACGCTGCGAAAAGCGCCTAATTAATTATTTGCGTTTTCCGTCGAAACGACAACGATAAGCAGCAACATCGCCGCGTAATTGCCTGCCGGCGAAAGTAACGATAAAGACAATGGGTCGGCACGTCTCCACCTTGTAATTGAACCCTTTCTACGCTGTAGGCAAAGTACACGACAGCTGGATGCGCGCTTTAATCGCGACTAACGTAACCCTACCGGGTGTCTCAGCCACGGGCCGTAACGACGATTTACGGGCTAACGAGTTCGCACTTCTCGAATTTCCCGGATGTTCGCATGATTCTTCCCCCGCGTTCACCCCTGCCCGTACTCGCTCCCTCTGTTCTAGCCAGGGTTCCCGCGGCCTGGTACCCTCCACCCACCGTCCTTCTCCATCGCTACCACCACCATCACCGACACCGCGCGCCGTGTCTTGAGCTAACCAACGAAAGTTCGCCCCTTACATTATCGTCGCGGCGCCGGCAGCCGCGAGTCGGTTCTTGCGCTTGCGGGTGCCGCTAACTTTTTAACTAGTTGCAAATTAAAATTTAACTCGAGGGTACCCACCACCTTCACCTCTGCTGGCGTTTCTCGGTACTTTCTCGTTTCCTGCCGGCGGAGAGCGGCATGCTGCGCACCGAGAGGCGAGCGGAGAAAAAGAGAAAGAAAGTTTCCCAGAGTAGATTTAAAAAAGAACCGGAGGTCGCTGAAAGTTATAGGGGCCGGAATCGAAGACGTTCGAGACTCGAACGTACTTCGATCATTTTTACGAGAAGTGCCGGTCAGGAGAGGAGTGTACCGCGCACCTAGGATAAGTTCGCGGCCTCTACGTCGATGGTGTTCTATCCAGCATCCTTAGCGTTTCGAGCGTGATCTACGCGTCGACGCGACCGTCTTTCCGCGGTTGTTCGTCGGACACCGAGATCAATGGGGGTTTACCGGGTCGTAAGGATGAACGGTGTTTCCATCTCGAGTACTTCCGATGCCTAATAACCGTAACAACGCTCCCGCGAACAACCGACGGATTTAGTTAGCCAGGCATAATGGGCCTAGGGCGAATACATCGGTTTTTCTTCTGAATGCATCGCGAGGTAACGAGCCAGAACCCCGTTACCGCGCGCTGCGTTTCAATTACCGCTCGACGTATCCTATTGTTACCGTATCCACGGCGTGCGTACCAGTCGACGACTCGGAATCTCCGCGAGCCGGTTGGAGCGGCGGAAAAATAATTTCGAAATTGCCGCCAGCGATTTTGCACGAAACGGCTGGGTGAAATGCGGTTGCCGCGGCGCGAATACTCGCGGACGGGGAGCGTAACACACGGGCAAGACGACGGGTTCCGCGAGAAAAGCGCGGAAAAGGGTATTGCAAAGAGAGAAGAAAGAGTAGGTAACCCCTTTTGCGACGGGCCGAGGGCAGGACGAACAAATTGCACTTCCCAGTCTCGTTAAAACAATGTCGTCGGGGGAACAGAGAAGAAGGGCGAGCCGTGGCGGTGAAGGGGTGGGCCACGGAGGGTGGGTGGCAGCAGGCAGGGGGCGGAGGAAAGCTAGGTGGCTGCTGCAGCTTCCAACGAAGCAGTATTCAGGTGGAAAGAGCTCTTCGCTCGTTAGCATTTAATTGAGAACCTCGCGAAGAGAGGACTCCAGTCCCCGGTAACGACCGGTCGACGGGCTCGTTTAAATATTTTAATAATCTCTTGTATCGCGAACGGCGATTCGAATATTTAGCGGCACCGCGATATCCAACCCCGGCCTCTCCCTTTACCGCGCTCATTGGAAATACATGGCAAAAGGATTCACGGTAGGAGTACCCGCCGATCGAATTCTACCTGCCTACCTACCTACCTACCTACCTACCTACCTACCTACCTACCTACCTACCAATCTATCTATCCATCTACCGACCGACCTACCTACCTGCCCCTGGCAAGAACGCTCTCGCTTTCCTCCGCGTTTGGACACGGATTTCGCTTTGTCGAAGCAATTAGAGCGAAATTTATCGATCACTCGAGCGTCGAATGCAAATCAATCGAGTAACGACGCGACCGAACGATAGTCATTATCTCGCGATACCGAACGACGACGAGGCATCGTAATTTTAAACATCCTCCGGATTTACATCTCTCGTTCGCGATCGGGGTTTCGCGTGGAAACACCGATAGCTTTTCCTCCTCGATGGATCTTCCATTTTTTATAAGTCACGGCTGATTCGGTCAGCTCTATCCCGTCGTTAACTCCATTTTCGTCGGATCAAACGAAAAGAAGAAAATAAGGAAGCACGATTAATCGCATCGTCGATTCGATCGACCTGACCTCTATTCACTCGCGAAGTGGACCGTTGTAACGAGTGGCTTATATCGACCCGCGTGAGCGGCCTTCGAATTTTCCGGTCTAATGGAACGTACCATTTAGGCGAGCACTTTGAGGCGACTCGATTTTCTCTGTATATTATATTTTTTTTTTTTTTTTTTTTTTTTTTTCTCCTTCGCGTCGTTACATCGACACACCTGGCAACACCTTACCCTACCAGGTAAGCGGTGTACGATAGGCGCCTCGTATCGTTGAACATACGAGCCTTCGTATTGTGCTCCAGCCGAAGGCTCGTTTATCACCCATAGAGCGATAATCAATTAATCGCGTGAATACGGTCGCAGCGAAAACTCGTATTTAATATTTAAACTTCTTCCGCGGGAGATTAATTCTTCACGCTCCGACAGGGCTTCTATGATCGACCTATTTATCAGCAGTCTTTCGCCACTTTTCCCCGACGCTCGCGTTAGTACGGAACTTATCAAGCGTTCTAAAATGTATTACTGCTGGTTCGTTAATTTTTCAGAAATATTTATGCAACCCCTACCCCGGCGCTTTCACGGCTACCCGGCAACGTATCGTCGATCTTGCTTTTCTACGGCCATCATTTACGACACCGTTCCGTCCTGTAATAGCCGACGATTTCGTCCACCGCCTTGCTTCTTTATTAAAAACGTTCGACAATGCATCACGGATAACGCGCCACGTTTAATCGGCACGAATTCCCGCGTCTCTTCCTCCATCTATCCTGGCCGTTATGCCCCGGCGTAACGAAGAGAATTCGGAGAGGATCGCGTACGAGAGAGCGCGTGTATTCTCAGCGACCCGCAAAAATGTCATTAGCTTTCGCTATGGGAATGCCCTTTGACCTTTGCACGGCGAGAGGAAACTTGACCTGCGGCCAGCGTTAACCAGTCGACTTTGTAACCTGTTGTCGCCGTAGGTAGGTCGCCTCTTTCGCTCTTTCGTTCTCTCCCTCGCTCTCTTTCTCCCTGTTTCTCGCAGCCGCGGTCGATCGCACGACCCTGCTATCCTGGACCCACACGGCTCAACCCCCGTATATCCCTATCTTTCAACGAACGCTGCGTTAGTCGCCCCCTCCCACCTCGCCGTGTCGTGCTTTTCGGTAGATCAAGGTGACCCAGGTTCATTAGCTCGCGACCGGCGGTGTACGAAGTTTCTCGGAACCTTAAAGTAAAGAGGGAGCTCGACGAGACTGCGCAACCCCGATTAGCTTACGCTTACAGGGCATCTATATGTCGTCTTTGGGAACGATCGACAAATATAGCCGGGGTATCGTGTACTTCGACGGCATTAACCGGGTCTCTCTGCACGGATTTCACGGCCGTCGGCTTCGTGTTTATACACACCGTTCGTGGAATGCACGCCGGTACCTGGTGGTATTTGTTGTTTGCAGTTACTCAGCCCTCTCTGTTTTCCTCCGTCCCATCCCTCCGAACCATCTCGACCACGTCTCGCTCCCGCTACTCGCCACCAGTCCACCCTCTCTCTCGCCCTCAGTAGACCAAGAATGCACCACGCGTTGCCCCGTGCAAGCACGATGCAGCAACATACCGTGTGTACCGAGGGATGCTCGGGGTGCAGGGAAGGAGAAGACAGTCTGCTGAGAGGGATTTTATTATACGGTAGAACGGAGACCCGCAGGAATATAACCGTGGAAATGCACAAATAATACGAAAGCCGCAAAACAGGCGGCAGTGATAACATCGCGAACACGGTGACAAGAGGAAGAGACGAGAAGAAAACGTGCCTTCCGTTCAAGAATCCCGCTCCCTTCCACCTGCCTCGCGACCTCTATCGCGACCCGCAGCTGCGAAAGCAACGAATATTTTTCATTGCTCCTCTGGATCTGGTCCGGTCGAATCTCGCTTACGACGGTTCTTCTGCCAATTTGCGAGAGGCTACGCCGCCGGAGCGACAGTCGTTGAAAGAGAAACGACGATTTCCCCGGGCCCCGAAGACTTCGCCGAGTGACCGATTTGGAGGTAAACGAGAAGACGCTTTTATGACGCTGTAACGAGATATCTTAATCGAAATCATACGGTTAATGCCACGGAGAAAAAAGGTCAGCGGTTTTACGCGGAATCTAAAAGTTTCACGAGTGCGCGCCGGAAGATAATCCGGACGCGCGGAGGAAATTGATCGATCGTCCTCTTTGATCGACTCGCGGTTCGAGAACATTACGGAGAGCTCTTCTGCTTCCCCACCTTCCACTTCCTCTTCCTACGCTTCGTACGGAGATTACCTAATCCGAGGAATACACGAAGGAAAAGCACGGTATCGGAAGGTTTCGGATGTCCGAGCGATTTTTGATCACGAGAGGTCAGAAGAACGATAGCCGGTTCACCGGCCACCGTGGCCTCTCTTTTGCTCTTTCTCGCACTTGCGTGGGCGTACAGGGGCGGGTAGGAAGGTACACGGTTTGCCCATTATCGGGTGTTTACGACGACGACGAGGGGCATAGGAGGAGGCACACACGAGGACGAGGGTCGCATCGCCGCCGGTGGAGATCGCATCGGCCGCTCCGCATAATAACTAGCTACCACGCATTTACATTTTAATACGGCCACTCTGCATAGCGGATAAAAGGTATATAGCCGACGAGGATGAAATCACCGACCTCTGCGTCGTCATCGACACCCTCCGCGTCGTTCGTTGCTCGCGGAAATAACCGGCAAATTAGCCGGAACCAGGCTTGAATTGCAGCTTCTCGGAATTTTTCCCTCGCCCCGGTTTTTCCAACGGCGAATTCTTGTTTTCGTTGCCGTGGTGAAAAATACGCGAGACGATCCCGCATCAGAGTCGATGGGGCGCGAGTTTTTACAGCAGATGCTCTTCCTGAACGTCAAAGGAGCAAGCGGACTTGTTATTAATGCAGTTTGCGCGAGACGTCGAGGGCTGCAGTAAATTAAAGAGCACGCGCTGAAAGGGGGACGTATTGCTCTACTTCCAAGAAACGACTACCAGCGCGAGGACATCTTTACTCGATGAAAAATGTAAGCTTGTCTACTACGGAACGGCTGATTGTTGTTTTACCTCCGCACATGGAATATTTAATCCACGTCAACGCGTAAACCCGCGATATCATCGGGAGGAAGTAGCGAATCGCGCGACGAATTTTTTCCCGGCCGTGTAAACGAAAAAGCCATTCTCGGTCCCATTCTCGTCGGAGTTTCTTCCTATCTTACCGAAAGGATCTCTCCGCCCCGATGTCCAATCGCTCGATCCTAGGCGCGTGTAAACGATCCGAGATACGATTGGTTCGCTAACAAGGTCGCGCGATATAAAAGTTGCACGCGTGTGTTCGTCAAAGATCATCGATTACCCGGGGGTAAAAGTCGAAGGGTGGTTCTGCGTTTCGCGTTCCGAGATCCCGGAGAACCAACTAGATGTCCATTAAGATAAGTCTCGACCATGTTTAATGGCGAATCCAAATGTCGGCAACAACGTTCGCCGGCGTGGCGGTCGGTGGTGGGAATGGCACGGGGGTGGCGGTGACAAAGAAGCGAGAAACAGGGGCGATCGTTTCGTTTCGTAGTTTATAGCGTTCTCTCGCGACGTATCCGAAATGCGATACTGTGGCTGGATAGGCCTTGAAAAATGTTCAGAAACAGGAAGGAGATAACCGGTTAGCTATTTCGCAGGAACAACATCCGATGAAACGAAATCCATTCCGCTGGATAAAAGGAAAAAGAGAAGGGAAAAGAGGAAAAGGGGGAGAGAATAAAAGGAAAAACGAGCAACGAGACAGGGGACGAAGAAGTGATGCAGAAGTAAAAAATTATTAAACACGATGATATCGGTACCATCCGGGCCGATGCAAATGGCCTATAAATTTAAAAAATGGCCCGAAATTACATTGAAAATCAATGCGCTGGAGAAGGACAGGGTGCGCGACGGAGAGGGTGCGCGTTTTAATAAAAACTCCCTACTCTTTTTGTCAACGTGCGCAGCTCTCAGCGATATTAAAACCCGAACTCGAACGCGGCTCCGGTACACGTAGTAGTTTCACCGAAATAAACGAGGCTAGATATTCTTAACGTTTTACTGGATGTACCACAGAAATAAAAAAGAGGGGAAAAAAAAGGGGAAAAGGGGGAAGGAGAGAAAAAAATGAAAGAAGAGAAGAAAAGAAACAAAGCATGGGTGGAACAAAAAAGGAACAGATTGACCTTATTCCCATAATAGCTCGGCTCTGCCATTCGATCGACTCTTGTTTATCAATGAGAATCTAAGCCGCGAATAAACGGTGGAACGTCGATAACCATCGCGCTCGTACACCCTCGCGATTCTGGCAGCGGCGAAAGCCTATCGATCCATAGTATCGATCCGACCTGCTTTTAGATCCCAGCTGTCTCGCTGTGCCGAGCATGTTTCGTTATCTGCTCGATCGTTCCGCTGTAATCGGTTCTACGGTCACACACGAAACAATGTTCGCTTTCCTGGGGAGACCGTACCGGCAAACGATGAAGCTGACGCTATACGATCGTGCAATGGATGCAGAGAGAATGCCGGTTCGCCTCGGTGCATGCGTCCCGATGCACGCAGATATACAACGGTGATTTATTAGGTGGGGAATTCCAATTCGTGGTCTGATTCATCGTGGACCGCAGTCGAATCCGGTAAACATCTTCGATCCCCTCTTCCTAACGATTCCTCTCACGGTTCCAGCGCGTGTGTGTCGTCCCTGAATTTCCCGTCCACCTCTACATCTCTCCCTCTCTCTCTCGCTCTCTCGCTCTCTCTCCCTCGCTCTCGGATTCGCCTGTCCCGTAGAAATCCCATTTACACGGACGTCCGCTCGTTTCCACTGATTAGTTGCTAAACAATTAGCGTGACGGGAGCGCACCGAGCGATCGCGACCTGGATCATAAAGGGAGGAAAAAAAAAAAAAGGAGCGCTGTCTCGTTCGGTGAGATCCCAGAGCGGTGGAGCGATACGCCGAAAACAGATTTCAAAGGGTATCGAGAGCGGGCTTAATTGCCGTCGCAATCGTCGATAATTGTATATCCATCGGTTTCCCTAACGAGAAAATGAACTAATAGGGGTAGAAACGAATAACGGTCTCGCCCTCCAACCCCCTGGCCATCCTGCCCCAGTCGTTATCGCGCGAAGTTAGATTGGTTTCGCGAAAAACTAACGACTCGGCGCGTGATCCTCTTTTTACGTATGTAGAACGAGTCTTCGCCTTTGACGTCGCGTCGTCCCGTCGGCGTAATTGAATGGATTCCGTTCCACGGAACTGATAAACGTTTCGATCCAGGTCGCCGAGCGAAAAAAATGCAAGAGCAGCGGGGGATGGTCGTTAGCGCCCCGTTTTCGCCACGTCCACGCCCTTACGGCGTCTAGCCATCGTTCCAACTAATCCGGCAGCGTCCCAAGTTAACTTCTATCGACTGATTGGCAGTCCGCGAACGGTTTATTGCGCCCCGGTCGACGATTTCGAGAATAAGCCATCACGAACAGCGAAACGCTAGGCGTCTCGACGGCCTGCGCCGGCACAGGTCAAGTTTCGCGCGTGCCTTCGCCGGGAAAAATATCGGCCTGGAAACGGTGAGTTATATCCCCGTAAGGTATCATTCAGCGGTAAGAGATGGCACGGTAGCTATCCGATTCCGTTATCTCGGCGCCGTATACCCTCCTAGCCGTGGATTCCGTGGCGAAATAACAGTCCGGAGGAATAACGTATTCCGTCGGTCGGGTCTTTCAGCGTCCTCCTAGGTATGCTCGAACACGTCCGTCTTCATTCGCCTTTCACCGACCAACCCTTTCTTCTTTTCTCCTCTGGCCGCGAAAGACGAAGGCCGGGCAAGAAGGGAACAATGCGACGCGACATTGGGTGCGGGCGAAAAACGGAACGGACTCTGCTCGCATATGTACCGTCCTACGTATGCGCGCCCTTAAAAAATTCAAACGACGTTCATTGTCCCGCGGTTTTACGAGTCGGACGGCGATGGAGGAATTAATAATTACTCCCACCCTGCGCGCCGCCGCGCCAGAAACTCATAGCTTTGCCAGGAAAAAAAAGGGAGTAGATTGAAATCGCCGTCGCGATCGTACGGAGATAAGTCGCGCGTGTATACGCCGGAATGGAAAATGATACCGCGCGACGAAATAGAGAACCGTGGCTGAACCCGAACAACTAGCCACGAACGAGAAGGAAATTTATCGGCGATGGGCGAGATCGATGAGACCGAAAAGGCTCCCGTGCGATATATATCCCCGTAGGTACACACGTGTGAGTCAGCTATTAATACCCACAAAT
This sequence comes from Eufriesea mexicana, assembly GCF_001483705.2. NCBI lineage: Eukaryota > Metazoa > Arthropoda > Insecta > Hymenoptera > Apidae > Eufriesea > Eufriesea mexicana. The sequence continues at coordinate 80,968 of NW_016907910.1, read as the reverse complement.
TATAAATAATGTCGCTGCCGCGACCACAAATCAGCGTTTGCCGTAATACCGGCGGAGGGGCTTTCGACTGGTCGGAGGATTAAGCGCTTTTCGAGAGACACCTACCTGCTGCCGCGGTGAGAAGATGAAGGGGGCAGAGGGAGAGAGAGAGAGAGAGAGATACCCAGTCGATTCTGCGTCCAGCTACGACCGAAAACTAAAACCCGGGGGAGTGGGTCGTGGTGCATTAAACTCCATTCGAAGCAATGCACAGCTTCGCGCGAAATCTTCCCCCGATGTTATCGAAACTATCCCGGGTAATATCGATATCCTAGATCTTGACGAAACATCGAAGACAAAAAGACCGGAACCGCTTTCCCTTCGCCCATCTTTCCTTATCGATATCGCGCGCTGCTTCGACGAAAACGCGTGGAAAAGCGTGGATGAAAGTTCTCCGGGGGGGAAGGACGATAAGCCTTATCTCTGGATATTGCCTCTTTACGCCTGGATAATCCAATGCCGTTGAAACGTTCTAGCAACGTGATAATGACTTTCGTCGGCGAAATTAACTTTGCAGATTCGCGTCAAACGTTCATACGTTTAATTAGAATATCGCGCACCGCTTCGGGTGTACGATAAACTCCTTTTGCTTGCATACAGTCCGAAGATAAACGTCATTGTCGAATCGCATCTAATTACTCGGCGAGAATACCCGCAACATAGTTAACCATAGAATCGAACGAGCGTGTTTGTCTTTCATCGTTCTCCAATTAAGACCAACCTCCGCTTCTTCCTCCTCTTCTCCTCCTGTTTCGCGTCGTAATAAAAGATTTGCCAAACAACGAAGTCGCTATTGTCCTAGCCGGGCGATTTACATAGCCGTAAAAGAGAAGGAGCAATTCGCAGGCGAACGAGTGGCAAACCGGACGTTTTCGAGTTTACACGACCGTGTCGGCGGACTTTCGCGTAATTGCGCATCAATGTCCTAAGGGGACGTCTGCGCGGGACCAATAAGTGGCGAGAGGGAGCAGAGTGGTGCGGAAGGGAAGAAACGGGAGCATGAAATAGCCGGGAAGATGCCGTGGCACGATAACGGATGCCTCGCGTCGCGGATCTTGTCTCGTTGTCTTCGGGCAGCGACGCGGTGCGCCGGGATCGGCCATCGCGGCCCTCCGAGAAGCGAGAAGAAGCGAGGAGAGCACCGTCAAACAGATTGAAATCAACGGGAAGCGACTTCTATTTTCTCCTCTGCACTGTACCGCAGCCAGATCTGAAATGAAAATCTGTGGCCCCGCGAGCGAGCAACCGCAAGATAATTCAGAAAGAAGGGAAGAAAGAGGGAAGATGGACTCTCGCCGCGTCCGCGTATACGCTGTTTCACCGAACGCGAACGCGAATGTTGCGCTGATTAAAATGTCCGTCTATAACGTGACCGAATTACGAATTTCATTTTCGAATACGTACACGTTCCCGAGCACGTCAGCTCCCGTGCCGTTAGAACAGCTTTCAATTTGCAAGCTGCAAACATTTCGATATTCAATTAACGATTTTATATTACAACCGGCTTCGTTATTTTCAAAATAGATATTACGTTTAATAATTGTAACTGGAGCGTAACCCAAACCGCTGTTTATTGCTTCAAGCTACGCGGCCGGGGCTCGAGCAAAAGTCCGTGTATCATCTTTCATGGACGAAATAAAACGATGAAACGAAAAATAAAAAGAAAAAAACAAAAAAAAAAAAACAAAAAGAAACAAAAGCGGGAGCGCGAGGGAGGGAGGAGGGGAGGGGGACTGGCTAAAAAATACAAAGAGAGCGGGAGAAAGAGAGCGAAAGCGAAAAAAAAGAACTTTCCGGTTATCAGATAGAATTCTAGCGTGGCAAAAAATACGAGAGAAAAGAGGGCTTTAGCTTGCGCGAATCTGCTCGGTAAGCGTTTTTTCCCTAACTCCGACACAGAGAGTCGGCTGGGCGAGAGAGAGAGAGGGGGGGGGAGAGAGAGAGAGAGAGAGAGAGAGCGAAGGTGAGAGCGAGTGGAAGCGAGAAAAAAGGAGAGACCGGGACAGGAAGCTGTGGTAGAGTTTCCAGTTATGGAGAAAAATTTTATATAATCCGGAGTCAGTTCGGAGACAGAAATTTCGAAAAATCTCGGCGCAACTTGGAAAGTCTCGTGCACTTACGACCGGTAAATCGTTTTCCACCCTTCGAGATCCGCGAACTTACAAGTTTCGTTCCTTTCTCGACGAAACACGCTGCTAGTCGTGTGCCTCCTTTTTTCCGTCCCCCCTCGCCCCCCTCGACCTCCGTACTACCTCCTCATCTATGTTCAACTTTCATTTCCCAACCCGTACAAACTTTCGATTAAATTTTCAGAGAGGAACGCGCGAGACCAACGCTCGCCTAGGTGGCTCGAGTAATTTCAACCAAACGTCTCGATCCTTTGACGCGACTCGTTCCGGCAAATGTATCCCTGCATATTCAAATTCGCAATTCGCCATGCATTCCAGCCGAATCGACGTTCAGATGGCCAGACGGTGGCTACTACCGACGCACAATCGAGGACATAATACACCCGCCTTGCCTCAGCCGCGAAGCAAGACGTGCGCTTAATCCGCGTTTGACGCTCGCTAGCCTGTTGGCTGGCTACAGACGAGCGTGCGATATTGCGCCAAACCAAGCAATTACTGTCGGTAATCTCGCTAATAGAATTCCAATATGCGTGCCAATTGAACCGAGCCACCGTATGGCCGTACGGGCGTGAATCTGCAGATTGTGCGCGCACGACGAAAGCCGTGACACGATTCAGCCATTAACTATGCCCTGAGTTTACTCGACGAGCGTTCTTTGTGCATATGCAGCTAGAGCGCGCTAACCGTAACACGAAACTCCACGTTTCGTCTGAATACAAAGAGCCACGAAAGTCGTAGAGGAAATGTAAACTCTACGTTACCCTATCTTTCTCCGGTTTCCACACTATATCACACGCGAATTGTCCCGACGTTATATACCAAACATGTTTATACGCATAAATATGTACTTAGTATGCTCTCTTGTCATACGGTTCAATCCGAAGAGTTCCTACGCGTGGGTTGCCCTTATGCGTAGCACGATATAGCGTAGACTCGTTCGATCTAATTTATTACGACGTAATTATCGTACGGTTCGATCTCAAGAGTTCCTACGCGTCGGTTACCCTTATGCGTAGTACGATATAGCGCAGACTCGTTCGATCTAATTTATTGCGACGTAAAAAAAAGATATCGACGAGATACGCGATTACACGCCAATTACAAGTTACATTATCCGAGAAACGTGGCATAAGCAGTAGGAAATGAACATAACGTAAAATTTGCGACAAATGTACGGTGGCAATCGTATCAAGAAAGTAACGTAATATACGAGGGACTCGAATGGGGAGGTCGCCTCGTTAATTGGACTTGGTACTCTGATGCCACCGTGCGAATTGTTCGCCACGAAATTACCTCGATATCTCCTCGTTGTCGTCGTTTTGTACAGATGCAACGGCGTTATCTGGGATATACACGAATTTTCTTCGAAATTGTTACACTTCACCGGCACGATTAAACCGTTAACGCGACACACTACGTTCGACAAATCAGCAACCGGATCTAACGAATCTGATTAGCGCGCGCTAATTTAAAACTAAAAAGATCAACGTAGTCCTCGTTCCAGAAGAAATTTGAAGCGTTACCATCGAATGTTGCGTGTTTCGAACATATTATCGATCTTATCGGACTGTGAAATAAATTTCACGCCAATTCAGTGGCCGATTACGTTTAATTGTATCCAATTAAATCGTCGCGAACACGGAAGACTCATTATGATTTATTGAACCAGTGGTAACGATCCTTCTCGCTTTTGTGATCGATGTGAAGCACGCGCAGTCAATAGAGTTTTGTGAAATAATTTTATCCAAGACTTCACGATTCGATAAAGCTTTCTTCAGGTACGAATTATTGAAACTTATAGCATATCTTAACGATAATGAGGTTAATCTTTACAGATATATACATTATAACACACGTACAAAACATCAAGCTTGTTAATCACCAGAAAATAGTCATTAATGTAAGCACAAAGACAAGCACTTAATAAAACTTGTTACATATTCTTTGTTATTTAATCACTAAAAAATTTGTCATACGATAAAAAGCTAATACATTTTTATTTAATTTGAAATTACACGAATACACCTTGTCCAACTTGAATACGTTCCTAAGAAATGTCAATAAGTGTTTATAAACGGTTCTTCAATTTCACCACATACTTATAAAAGCGTAGGCATTTCATTGACTAGTTGGTGGAGATTCACCATTGTCATATTGATTTTTATTCCTTAGTAAATATCCGGCTAGAAAGCTAATGGGGTCAGCTGGTCTTTCCTTGGCTAAACTGGAGAGGGCTTGTAACAATATTGGAACTACGGTCTGATCCAAGTACTGCCTCGTTGGAAGAGATTGTACTTCGACACGTGACTTCTTTGGTGGCACACCGGACAAATCAGAATCCTTATTCATTGCTAGTATCCTCTGCAACAGTAAAAAGTAGTACGACGGGTTAAGGTAAGTGGTCATTCCATTTTCACAAGTATATCTAAAATTATCTGCTTCACTGTTATTTTGCTTATATGTACTTTATGAACCGTACAAAATGACAATTATGAAATGCAGCAAATATTTAGGAGTGAAATGAAATTGCGATGAACTATGCAAATCTAGATGTCTGAGCAACCTAACCCAATAACATTGGTACAAAAACAAAGTAAAATTTTGATATAACAGCTGTCATTAGTTTGGCGGGAAATATCAAAATTATTTCAAGCGAATAATTCGTTATAAATTTCGACACGTATAATCAATGTCAGGTTAGAAGATAGCTCGTTAGATAACGATATCTTAGGAATGTCAGTGATATGAATCAATCGTTAAGAAATAATAGGACAACAGGTTACGCCTACGTTTATAGGTTAACTGACTTACGTGCGCTGTTTCGCTCACAACATTGGTGAGGGGTTGTGCCGGCGTCGCTGGCTCAGTCCTTTCCTCCGCCGTGTTTTCTGCTGTTACGAGAACAACACGTTGATCGACATTATTATTACCACAAATTCACGTCCGAAACGTATCGCCTAGCGCTTCCTATTAAATGATAAAAAGCAAAATAAACGGTACGTACCACCGCCAGACGCCATCGTGTGAACAAATGATGTTACCAACTATTACAAGTTATCACTGCACAAACACGATTCAAATGTTACCATATCGTATAAACATTCGAAATTCAACGCGCATTTTGAAAATCTCGTGAAACATTTGAAATTGCGAATGAACGTGGTATTGCTTTCGTAGTGTGACGGAATATATTTTAATGAACCTTTAAATTAGCAGAAATACGATATAGCGACTATTTTGTCGTTGTATTTAACGAGAAAATAATCCTCTATTCATCGACACAGCGACTAGTAGATAAATGTTTAGGAATTTGAAACCATAAACGAGTAATTGTTTTTTTTTTTTTTTTTTGTTTTTATTTATTTAACGTAAAGTTAGACGCTACGACTTTGGTACAAAAACATAAAATAGTGGTACTGAGGAAACGGTGTATTGCGAGCGGATCCTCGAGTCCCTACGAACGCGGAGAAATACGAGTATCGTTGTATGAGAATCCGAACTTACAGCCAATTTAAAGGCGAGCACTGAGCGCAACACAGGGTACTAATTACGAAATGTCCCGAGTCTGCTTGCAACCGAAAAAGAAAACGATACGCGCCCCGCCGAAGGAGAAGCTCGAAGAACCGCCTCGTTGTTGCACGAAAACGAACATCCAATATTTCCAATGAACAAAGCATAATATATATGTATAACGCGGACGGCGGCACCGACCGTTTCACAGCATCATCAAAAGTAACGTTAAACCTTGCGAAGAGAAACGATACCAGATCGATCACACAAACTATAACGATAAACAAATGGTATTCCCAATCGGTTAATAGAAGAAAGAGCTATGCGACAATCCGCGGACATCACGTTTTTTTTCTTTTTTTTCCTTTTATTTTTCCTCGGTTTTCTTACTTAACATCGACGGTCACGTGCGCGTTCGACGCACGCGAGATCGATCGTGTACGGCTAATATCGAATAAGTTAAATATCTTTCGATTTCTCTTTCATCGCGTTAAGTTCCAAAGCTTCAAAGCGAAAAGCTCCGCGAGCGTTACGTGAGTAAAACGTGATATACATCGTAAAAGGTGACTTGAATATGGCTACATTAATGTGGTAGAGCGCGATCGTAACACATACACGAGACACGAGACTTTGCGCAGCCTTTAAAATCACATCGATGAGTAAAAGTGCGTCAGCGAGCGGAGTCGCAGCCAGCGATCGAAACGGAGGTTCGTGAAAAAGAATCGAGGGTTCGCGGCCGAAGTACCCCGGCAATACCTCATCGTCAACGACGAGACATTCTTCGACCGTGACCATGTTCGACTGGTGTACCACTCGTGCATCGCCTCGGCAAATAAATGCGACACCTAGACATACCTACTTACAACGTATGTATATGAACGTCAATGTATATATATATTTATATATTTATATATTTTTATATATCTAAATAGTGTTGTGATAAAAACGAGCTATGAGACACGCGCCGTAACTGTATCCTGGCGCCACATCGACGTATAGGATCGTATATCCGAACGAGCGGTGTTTCGTATTTCTTTTTTTCTTTTCTTTTTTTTCCTCTTTTTCTTCCATTTTTTTTCTTTTCCGTCTATCATTCTCGATTACCAATCGCGGTTATGGGTCCTGATTTTTGCGTTTGTTCAACTACACTCGACGCGTCGCCAGTCAACGAAAGAGTAACGGCGCACCTCGCGACCATCCGTCCGACTTATGTCCTACTTACGTTTAAATCGGTACTTGTTGCTCGAATTGCTTACACGTATAATATCATCGTCGCATGTATCGTTAAATTCACATACGTTCATAATTGATCGAGATTAGCTTGCGAATATATGTGTGTGTACAGCGGACTAAATATTATATAGGACGATTAAAAATCGACAGCGAGCGTGGTGTGTGCTTGCGCGTTCCCTTCTCTCCTTTAACGTATGGCGTGTGATGTAGTATTATTATGAATGTGGTCAGTTGATGTTCCTCGTTGAAATCGCGTTGTACGATCTAGCGTGCCGCGTTCTTCCTACGGATAAGTCGATCGGCAAATGAAATTTCGGTGAATTTTGTTGGTTCGACACGCGCGGCGGGAAAGGTTTCGTTTAGACGCCACCACGGCATCGGTGCGACCTGTTGTCTGACTACTGCTACGACGACGACAACGACGACGCACTCTCTGCGACACTGTCGCAAAACAGTGCTCTCTAGACTTGCTCTCCGCGACGTCGAGACTCAAGATCGTCGATCACCAAAAAGGGGGACACAACCTTCGTTACGAAATTATAAATTGTATATATATGTATAATATTATCATATATATGTATGTATGTATAATATCATATGCCTGCGGGGAGCGGCAGTGTGGCACAACCATGACTTAAAAAGCGAGTAACTAATGTATCTCGTGTGTACTTCCCGTGACTCGTGGCGCTTGGAAGCGACAATTGTAACCTAGGACATCCCGCCAAAACCCCCGTGAAATGCACCGTCGCCGAGAGCACGCGTCGCGGGCCGGATTCTAGCCGCGTTTTCAACGTCCACGAACATGCCGGGTGTGTTCGTCTTCTAACAGGACACTCGTTCACGACGGATCGACGGCGATATCGATCGTACGATAAATTACCGGGGACGACGCGGTATCTTACCCCCCGAATAAAAGTGATCCCTTCGCCTAGATCGGCAGTCAATCAATTTGGCAGTTTCGTAATCTGGCCTTGTCGAGAATTGAGCAAGAACGAGTGAGCTATACGAAAAAACGCGAGATCGAAATATAGAAAGGCCAAAATTGGGGAAAACGATATGGTCGGAGACGAAGAAGGTCGACGGTCCCTTCGAGAGGCAAAATGCTCCCGCCGTTGGTAACATGGTCGATTACTTAAGTGAACGTCTCAACGAGTGTACCGCCTAGTGCAATGGACCGAATCTATCTACTCGCGACGATGGTAATTCTTTTTTTGTTCTTTTTTCTTTTTTTCCTTTTCTCTTTTACTCGATAAATCGTTGCAATTTGGGCCGACGACAGCACCGGGGGAAGAGTTAGCGTGCGCATTCTTTCCGCTTCTCTCGAGTCTTCGGCCGCTGGCGACGAGAGAGACGGAAGACCACGGAAGATGATTTACAGGTTACACTGCCACAGTATCGTAGGGTGTGAGGTGTCCCCCGTGACCGCCGTGGCCGGCGCCGGCTTGCCGACTGGGGGCTTCGTTTCTGTAACAGGGAGTTTCATGTTTTCAATTCTCTTCCACGTACACTAGCGTTCCCTTTTGCATGAGCGACATACTAACGGTTTATCGCGTTTCCCTCGATAACTTCTATGCAGCTAAAGGACAGAAATGAAAACTATCTGCACGTAGCTCAGCGGTACATGCAATAGCTGCAATCGCGAGTATATTAATGACACACGAGTCGTATTTCATTAATAGGCACGATAATAAAGATATTTTATAGCGGTTGGTAAAGTTAGTAGCACCAGCAGCAATGGCAGCAGGATCTGTAGCAATGACAGGAGCGAGAGCTGTAGCGAAAATAAAGATCGGGGGGCATCGATCGTAATCGTATACCGTCGACGTGATCTAGTGAAAAAATTAGTGTTAACTACGATTATCACACTTGGCAAATTGTCATTAAAATCGCATGCAAACACATGTTGACATAGTAAGCGTTATTCGACCCAGGTAGAGATCTGATTGTCGTTGGTATGGAAGCGACGCTGTCCAAGCATTGACTGACCTATGTTCTCGTGGCCACAAAAACTAGCTAAGAACAAAGTTAACGCAACTTCTAAAGCTTTCCAAAAATCATTTCTAACGCGATTGTCGTTACGATAATGCATCCTGCGGTTTAATTATTATTATTATTGTCTAACGAACTTACGGCTTCCTGCGTAAAGAGTCATGAAACAAGAAAAAGTCAGAGATACGTTAAATAGATTGTCAAAAGGATTGTTCAGAGTTCTTAGCGGAACCACCGTGCACTCGATCGCCACTATCATTTTGGAATATCCAGAGAATCGATATTGATCCGAATCGAATCCGAAGGTACCAATGGTTTAGAGACAAATATATTTACGAGAGGGATAAGCAGGTCTAGCAAAGTATGTATTACCGAGAGTCGAGAAACGAATCACGTTCTTCCGAACAGCAAAAGTCGAAGCGACTAACGGAGAGTTTGGCCAATTTACTTTCGAGAAAGTCAATGACAGTTCTCGAGTCAAGAAATCGCTCGAGACACAGCGGCATGAACGGTGACGTTTCTTAATCGTACACCGTTAACCAAACTCACTCGATCTCTACTGACCTCTCTATGAGTTTACGCATCTCCTCGGTGGTCATGCCGTCCTTGCCGCGAGCATTCACTGAAATAGAAAAACACACGGCACGATTGACACAACGGTAAACTACTACGACGACACGTAGCATGCAAATCGTGGAAGCTAAACGATTAGATACACAGACTCCGCAGCGAGTCCCGGTTCATTCTTGTACGTCGTGACTCGCTCGGCATGCCTATATTTTCTACTACGTAAGAACGAGCAGTGATAGGAAACACAGAGGGAATACACGAAACGTGGTCACCCTGACTCGACTCGAGGAGGAACAACGCCTACGGCGTTGCCTTTCCCGATATCGAACCATTCTATATTATTTCGCTTCGCAATTCGGTCCTCTGGTCCCCTACTCGATCACGGTTCTTTGTACTGACCGCCGTAGTTGCGGTTCACGAGTTGGTCGCGGTCACACTCTGCCTCGCTGATCTCGTTGCTCTCTTTGCTGTCGTTGAAACTCGAGTTATTCTGGTCGTGGTTCCTTGGTGGTGGTGGGGGTGGTTCGGGTGATCCAGAGACGGGGATGTTGCGGGCCGATCCAACGCTGCGACGTCCAACAGAGCCACGGGATCCATAGTGATCGTAGGGAGCGCCGTATTGTCCGTATTGAGAGCCATACTGATCTTCTTCGGGAGCACAGTTTGCTGGGTCATCGTATTCGGGAGAGAAGACGTTGTGGGTTCCGCTGCCACCTCCTTGGGATGGTACTCGAGAGTAGCGACCGTTTTGACGTGGCTAGAGAGAGAGAGAGAGAGAGAGAGAGAGAGAAAAACGAATCGATCAAAATAGCGAACGCGATTGCCGAGGTCGTAATTAATTCCGAGAATCTCCCTAAACCATAATCGGATTAAACAGAGACGCGTCTAATACCATTGATTGAGATCCAGAGCGGCTGTGAGCAGAAGCGTTAGTAGGATGTCCAACAGGTGGTCCCATGGTGCCAGAGTGTCCATTGCCGGGGTGTGGGAAGGTCTGGAATTGCATAGCCTTGCTGGGGTCCATTTCTTCGCGGAATCCAAGAAGGTGGAAGGTGGCGTACGGGCAGATCTCATCCTCCATGCCTGAAAGAAACGATCACTCAGGGTAGACACTGCAGCTATAGACTTAGTTTAACTAATCTATTCATTGTACGAGATTATCTCTCGATAAATCAAGCGGATAATCCTTCGCAGGGTGTTGGTCTCGTGCAGCCATGACTATCGCTAAAATCATCGGGTACCTACGTATTGCATTCCTATGTTTCTCCTCTTCTCTGGTTCTTGCTTATTATCGAGAAACGTTTATAGGAAAAGTGTCATGCTCGTTAGTCGTGTGGATACAGTGCCCCTTTGCGTTCGTTCGATTCTCTTACCACGTAAGGGATATCGTAAACGGTCGCTTTGCCATCGAGACGTGTAAATTGCAACCTCAAAGGTGACGAAAGTCGAGCGAAGAAAGCTGGCCCTGTTCCGTTGTGAAAAGTGGAGAATGAATCGAAAGAGGTGTTTCCTATGAGTGCGTCGTGTTTTCATCTGTTTGCAAAACAAAAGGGTACCAGAGCGCAGACATGCGAGGTCGTGCAAACATTAAGATGATGGCGGTTGCATGAGCACGGTGTGAGAATTGGTGGAACTGAGAGGACTTACGAAGACCGACTGCAACCAGCCAGCAGCTGCACCGGCCATAGGTTAGTAATCGTAGTCTCGCGATAGACGAAGGCTCGTCACGGCGACACGAAGGAGAAAGAGCGCTTCGTTTGGGTCTTTAACTACTTTTACCAACCTCTGTGGGAGAGAGCCTCGGCACTGCCCATTCGAGGTGGCGGTGGACATCTTCGGTTCGGTGCGCAATGATTCAATTCTTCGTACATATGTCGTCTGGGATCCCACGTCGAGTGACTTCTTATCGAGCCTGTTCCACCTATCGAACATATACTACAAAGGTCGTACGACTGACTGGCGCTTACCGATGTTCGATTTTGGCTCGCTGCCATATCGGGGCGATCGATTTCATTGACGATTCACGGGGTCATCAGGGTGGACAGGGTGATCGTTCAAGGCGTATCGACGCTTGGTCCGCGTAGCGATGTGTGATAAGCGCAAAATAAGGGAGGAGAAATAACCGTTCCCGTGGGACATACATCTCGATTACGTATAGAGAAAAAACATTTGGAAGCGAGGCAAACAATGAAACAACTGGCAATGTCTATGATAAACGCGTGTATGAATGATGGTGTCTGGTAGTGTTTGTGTATGGTCTTTTAAGACGTATCGATATGCCGACTTGTCTGACACTGGTGAAGTCTAAATCGTGTGCGATTCGATAATGTGTCGCGTAAAATAAAAAGAATAACACTATCGTGCCGATGCGACAACATCTAGACAATAATTGGAATTTAGCTAGAAATCATATTGTTGGCAGTTGTGGCTTACTTATCACTGTACCTCGCTTGATGCGATCGCAGGTGTTATAGTTGGATCCGGGAACAGGGGGCAGCTTGCGGTTCGGTGGTGCAATGTATCCAAGTTCGTCGCGAAGGTCAGGCCTGCGTTTGTCAAGGGTAGCTCCGCCAACTCCGGTTTGCTGATATACCACGTCGTCTGAAAGGATTAAGGTACAAGTGTCGATCGGAAGTTCGATAATCTGGATCATTCGATATTTGATTTGGATCGATCATCAGAAAAATAATTTGTACACCCTAGTTCTTCGTCCGTGTTATTTTCGTTCGATCAGTTAAACTTTCCCTTTACTGAAAAATTATCCTTCTGATAAACTTCCGTCTGCTTTTTGACTTAGCAAGTTAAAATAATAAAAAAAAATTGGTATACATTGTCCTTCGTAATATTTCTCGTCGGCTGATGAGATACCTCGCAGCCGTGTTTGTTCCGGACCTCGTGTTCTCCTAGATAGAGCGACGCAAATCACCACTATGCCTACAATAATCACAACAACCGTAGCTCCGACCGGCACCACCACGTTTACGTCAATCCAGCTAGGTAACCAGGGGAAATAACGTCTGACATCCGTGTTGTCGTTACCACCATTGCGTACGGGGGGTGCGATCGTACCTGTTCCACGGAAAGATAAAACAAAGAAAGATTACCTTTATCGCTACCATGGCCCTTTCCTCTGAGAACGCAGATCACGATGACGGCAACGATTATAACGAGAATAGCTGCTACCACGGGTACGACCAGATTTAAGTTAGCCATGAAAATTTTCATCGGATCCTCGTCGTTGCCACCACCGTTCACGTCAGGTAGCTCGCGGGCCGGTGCAATGGTGCCTGGAACAAAAAATACGGCGACCATTCAATCCAGCCACCATTAGCACCGGCTACGAGTGTGCTGTTGCCATTTTAACCTTTGCCATACTTACCTCCAGTTACAGTGAGTGTCGCAAATTCGTATTCGGCTACCGTGAAACCAGCATTGTTGTGAGCAGTAACGCGCAAGTGATACCAGCTAGCAGGGTCCAAATCCAAAACAACGAAGTTTCCGCCGGGTTTGACATTGTTCGATACCTGATTCCATTCCTGTTGGTGCCTGAATAGCGTCAAATCAACTCGCTTAAATCCCCGTCAAATCCAAAAGATCCTTAATTCGATATAAAACTTTTCTTACTTCTTCTTGTGTTCGACAACGAAGTAGAGCATGGGGCAGCCACCGTCAGACCAAGCGCTCAAATGGAGAGTGATGCTGTTCGTGGAGACTTCGATGAACCTAGCCGCTTCGGGAATGATCGGTTTCGAGCCTTTCGTGCGAGTGTTAAGCATGTCAGAGGGATCGCCGGTTCCAATTCTAAGAGAATCACGGCTAATCAGTTTCATTCCGCGAGAATTTCGTTCGCGTAGGCCTAGATTGTTACCCGTTGTATGCAGTGACGTAAATCTGGTATCTCGAGCCGCACCACAGATTTTCCAAAGTGTATTTCTGAGCAGTAGAACTCATCTGTGCAGTTTCCCAGTCGCCGAATTCCGGTTTGTAGTGAATCGTGTATCCATGAATCGGAGCGTTGTCAGTAGGATGAGGTCCAAGTTTCATTGTCAACGAGTTGGTGGTGGTAGCAGTGAGGGTGACTTGCGGCGAGTGTGGGGGAGCTATGAAATGCCACCGTATCTCGATCATTCGTTCCGCGATCTCATCCAGTCCATTACTAATAGCACTCACCGTGAACGATCAGTTGATGTGTAACGGTGTCATGGCCAAACGAGTTTTCGACATAGCACGAGTATTCTCCGGCATCGGTACGATCGACTTCCTTAATGAACAGAGATCCTTCGGGCAATTGTCGCAGTCTGTCGCTTGATTGAAGAACGGCGCCACGTACTTTCCAAATGACTTCCGGTGCAGGTACTCCAACAGCCAGGCAGGGTAATTTAACATCTTCCTTGTAGGTAGCCGTGAATTTGTCGTCGAACGATGCGATCTTTGCCGGTACTAGAATTTTACGAGATACAAAAATTATAATAAATATAAAGACATATAACGAATACACGTAGCAAGAGTTTGAAAAATACCGCGAACACTTGGTGCCAATGCCACGATCTTTGAAGCCTCTCCTTCGCCAATGTTGGTGCTAGCAGTTACCCAGAAATCGTATCGACGTTGTTTATCCAATCCAGATGCCTCGTGGGTCAGTTGATTCGGTGGTACTTTTTGGCTAGTCGGTTCCTCGGTGTTGTCTGCCTTGGTGTAAACGGTATACTGGGTGATCACTCCATTTGGTTGGCTTGGTGGGCGCCACGAGACGAGAATCGATTCACCAGACATGACGAGAGACTTGATCGCGATAGGTGCTTCGGGGACTACGAGAAATATAGCACTGAGTACCTCGTAGACCTCGTACGATTCGTTTTGCAGTTATATTTACAGAACGCCACTCACCATCTTGTTCCGTTTGGCAGTGAATAGGTGCAGACTTAACTCCATCGCCACCAGAAGTGAAAGCCAAAACCTGCATGCTGTAGTTGGTGTATTTCTTCAGTCCGTGTAAAATGGTCTCGCTGGAGGAGGTGATCTTTGTGTCCTTGGAGTTTTCGTCGTACCACGTGTCAGAGGGTCCGTAAATAACCTACAAAAGGAAACTGTAAACACCGCTACAACCAGATTTATTCTTAATGATACCAAACCTACCTTGTATCCAGTAATGACTCCGTTGGCAGCGCTAAGAGGTGGTGACATCCAGGAAACTCTGATGGTCTGAGAGGTCAAAGTGGTGCAGGTAGTGTCATGAGGGGGTTGTTCGGGTACTCCTTCGGCAGTGTGTTGTCTACGTTCCTCGCTCATTGGTCCCGATCCAACTTTGTTAAACGCTTGAACGACAACGCTGTATTGGGTGTAGGTCTTCAGGTTCATGATCTGCAAGTGGTGTTCCTTTCCATCTTCCTTCAAGAAGTCCACGGTTTCGAACATGTAGGGTTTGTCGGAGGAAGAGAGTCTGTAGCCAACGTAGTATCCAAGAATCTCGCCGTTCCAGTCTTCGCGTGGGGGTGGTTTCCATGTTACCTAATCGAATAAAATGGATAATTGCGTTCCAGTTGAATCGCGATACCCTTCGTTATTCGGAAATCGAATTACGGGAAACGTTACCTTAAGAGTGTGTTGGTTAAGAGCATCGACGCGAACAGAGGTTGGTGGGCCACTAGGAGCTTCTTCGGCGGTAATGATAGTAACGGTATCGGACGGATCAGATGCACCAATTTCATTCTCGGCAACAATTCTCAGGTGATAGGTAGTGGCAGGTCTCAGATTGAAAACACCGGCTACGTTCTGTTGCGATCCAGGTACGAGTACTCTGTCGATATCGGTTTCCCAGGAGCCTTTGCTGATCTTGTATTCAATGACATAGCGTTTCATGGGGCTGTTTCCGTCGTATGGTGCTGCCCAGGAGAGTTGAACCGATCGTCCGGATTTGTCTAATACTTTCAAGCCATATGGAACTTCGGGAACCTCTGCGAGCAAATTTTATTTATTCGTTTCATTACTTCCATATTAATTAATTAAGCGATTAATCCGTAGAAAGATCGACTCAAACCTTGTACGATCATGTTGATGCTAGTGTCATCGCTTCCAAAGGCATTGGTGGCAACGCAGGTGAAGAGGGCAGAGTCGCTTCTTTCGGTTCTCTTGATGCTCAGGTCAGAGAGTACGCCATTGGCCAAAATTTCCTCACGGATGGTGTAACGAGAATCGCTCTTCGGGTCCAGTCTCTTGTTGTTCATGTTCCACAAAATGCCAATTGGTTTCTCTCCTTGAGCCTCGCATTGCAGTACAGCCGGTTCTCCGCGTCGTGCAGTCTGGTTCTTCAGTTTGATCTCAAAGTGGGGTGGAGCTGTGAACGAAATGGTATAGAAGTTATCGTTGAAATTACAGAGAGCAATGAGGTAACGATCGCGAGTAGGTTACCCTGAACCGAGATGAGAGTAACAGCCGAGAGTCCTGCGCCAATTCCGTTTACAGCCTCGCAAAGATAGTAGCCTTCGTTGGTCTTTTGAATGTTGTTAATAGACAGGGTTCCATCCTCGACGCTGATGTCTGGGTTGTTCAGTTTCAAGTCGGTGTAATCGCCCGGTGTATCGCCTAGAAAATGAAAAGGGAAACTTGCGATGCGAAGAACATTCGGGACATTAAAGGGAAGACGAACGATAATCATCGAGGCGAATATTATTACCAGCTGCTTTCTTCCATGTGACCTGGGGCTTGGGGAAACCATCAGCTTTGCATTCAACGCGTGCGTCAGAGCCTTGAGCAAATGCCTTATCGGTAGGTTCCAGAATCCAACGTGGAGGTACTGTTACAGAACAACAAGGTTACTCGAATGTTCTCCCGGCGTGTTCGATATATCGGCAGTTAATCCGGGAGTCAGTCGCATCGTGATCTCGAGTTCACGCAAGGTTCCACGGGAACCTTGGAACCGTCGACAATCCTTATCCTCGGACGACATTTCTCTTTCTCGGAGTGAACGAATGAAACAAAACTGGAGATCACGACGATCAGTTTCGTGGCATGCTGAACGAAACGCGACTCGCTCCCGCAACTGCGACAACACTGCGAAAATTCGACATGCGGGAATTCGAGATGATTATGCGGGTGTCTACTGGCACGAACAGAAAGATGGTTAACAGGCAGATAGAAGAGATTGCGTTTGCGGCTCTGAAGGAGCTCACAGCGCGCATGCAAGGAACGCTATGGTACTATGCTACTCGAGCACGGTCCATCATGCTGCACCGCTTGAAAAATAATGTACGCGTTATAGGCTAAGGAACGATAGCATGCGTATTAAAAGATATATCGGCTACTACTACAAATGCATGTAAAAAATGAACGAGGCGAGACGTGTGGTGAGAGGCGGGGCGGAGGTGAAGAGGTGAAAGAGGTTCTTTTCCACTGGTTCACGAGGCAGGGGTTGAAAGGGTGATTTTCGAGGGTGATTGGATGGTCGGTCGGTCATCTTGGAACAAGGACACGTTGTAGCGCGACGGGGGTACGGTGAGGTATAATAAATCGACACTCGAATGTGATCACGAGAGACGCAGCTCGATCGCTGGGACCTAGAGATTTCGCTGTGAGATCGCGATGATCCACCGATCGACTATTCGGTATCCGTATGAGAGTGATTAAATGGCACGTGAGTATGTAACGCGATGATGAGAGTCGCGCATGATAACGAAAAATGGCGTGTATCCTAATCACGTGCCTGGATTTGTTGTCGCGTGGCGAGAAAACAATTGGAAAGCCAACGAAAAGTGTCGTCGAAGAAATTAGCGACGATGAGCATGACAACGAGACAGGGTAATCAAACGAGGCGAAATACTTAGCCACAAATACGATGCGGGTCAAGCTCAACCAATTTGCTGGGGGTTTGGGGGGCACGTAGGACTCTGGGCGTGACTTTGCGTTTGCTACTCGGCTGAAAAACATAGGCGGGACCAGAAAGTGTGAACAGAAACGTAGAAGAAACGCAAGTAGACAAACAGGTATATACAGAATTACGAGAGTAAAGAGTAGAGAGAAGACAGAGAGAAAGGCGTAAGAAAAGAGAGATAGATAGATAGATAGATAGATAGAGAGAGAGAGAGAGAGAG
Organism: Eufriesea mexicana; assembly: GCF_001483705.2. NCBI lineage: Eukaryota > Metazoa > Arthropoda > Insecta > Hymenoptera > Apidae > Eufriesea > Eufriesea mexicana. The sequence goes on along the minus strand of NW_016907910.1, from coordinate 63,411 downwards.
AGAGAGAGAGAGAGAGAAAATTAGAAAGAGCAAGAGAGAAAGAGAAACAGAGAAAGAGGGAGATGAGAAACGGCGCGCAAGAGTGTCGTCCGCGGCGACGAAAGCAACACGCTGTTGTGTCAAACTCTTCCGCTGAGAACTGAAATCCAGAAAGCTGCGCCAAGGAAACACGACAGCTTCGGCAACGACGAAGATGCATCAATCAAGCCTGCAATCAAATACTCTCACGGGCCTCCGACGCGGTTGCTTTTCATTCCGACTTATTCAATCATCGTTCAATCATTAGAATGTATCATTCAATGATCCCATTAGTCTGGCCCTAACCGTGAACTCGCAATGTCGCCTCGTGCATCGCTTTGCCGGACGGATTGCTGGCGATACACGTATAACGTCCAGCGTGCTCCGGTGTTACCGGCTCGATCAGCAAGATACTCGTCCGTGGGCCGAGTTTCCCGATGTTGTATCCCATGAATTGCGACAGAGGCTGGTCCTCGTGGGTCCAGGTAATATCGATGGGAGTGTCACCCACCAGCACCATGCACGCCAATTGGGCAGCCTGCCCCGCATAAATCGGTTGATCCCCAAAATCGAACGGACTGATCCGTGGCACGACTGGAATGATATTCTCTAACTAGATCCACGGTACACCCTCTCCCTGTCATCCGTTTTCTCTGCGACCCCTATCCGTGGGCTGGACCAGTCTGCGACCAGTCTCGTGGTCATATTCATCGTCGACTTTCATCGGTTCGTTGATTTTTCCCTACCATCCGCGGCAGACTCTCACGGCTCTTGTCTTTCGTCCGTGATCTCTCGGTAACCCTCCTCCATCGCTGTATATCGAAACCTACTTTACGCGTTTCCGTTACACGCGTTCGTTGGCGAACGATACATGCCGGAATCATCGTCGTTTCTCTCTTTCTCTCTCCGAGAATCGTCTCTTGCCGATGATGATTCGCGAAGGACGAAGAGAAGGATGGAGAAAGTGCCAGAGAGAAAAGAGAGAAGAAGTAAGAGAGAGAGACAGAAACGGAAAGAAGTAGAGACACAGTGTATGAGCGTGTACGTGTGTAGAAGGAGAAAACGAGAAAGAGAACTGGACCTGGGAATGAAGGGGGAACTTTAGCTCGTCCTGAACTACGGACAAATTACCTTTGATCATGGTAGCCCAAGGATAACGAGAGTGGGACTGTGGTCCAAAAGCTACACTCGGCCGAGCGACCTACCTAAACGATGATGCTTCGAAACAAACGATGCGGGATGATAATTATATGTAAGAAAGAAAGAAAGAATGGACAGTCGAGCAAATGCAGACTTTCCAAAAAACATATTCAATATTTGTACGCTATTACAACAATCAACAGCAGACAGTAGTAGAGACTTTGCTGGTTCTGTGTCAAATATACGGCTACTACTCGAACTACGAGTCACGCAAGAGCGGATAATTAATTGAATTAATAAAAAACATCGTTCCGTTGGCCGGTCCGAATAAACGCAAACGAATGTAACGCAACACGTAAAAACGCATAGCAACGGCGTCGCAACGGGCTACGCGTCATATACGGCTGGATCACAATATCATGCCGGTTTCCAATTGTTTCGATATACCACACGTTGCTCTGATTTCTGCTGAATACCATGATTACGTGCGTGATCTCGTTTTCTGTACCGTTCACTTTCAGATGGGCGCTGTGCCTAGCACGACCGGCTGGATTATCGGCCACGCAAGCATACTCCCCGGCGTGCTCTCCCCTGACTGCGGGGATCGTCAGAGCGGACACTCTATCCCCCAACGCGGTGATACCCACTCCGTCGCCTACTTCTAAATGGCGTCCCTCGAACAACCACTTGAGCGAAATCGGCGTGTCCCCCTTTACGACCGCGCAATGGACGATTATCAGATCGCCGGAGTTGGCCTCGTCGAACGAGAACGGCTGCAGATGCGGAGCGACTGCCGAGAGATAGAGACAGATCGACTCTAGAGCCAGGCACAGATACATACAGAGCAGCGGGAGAAAATAGACGTTTCGTTTTAGCAGGGATGGTTTAACCACCGCGTGATTCGCTCACGGGGATAGTCCGTCGCGGTTATTAACGATGAAACGATTAGCTCGCTCCATCTCGAACGCGGAGTCATCCTGAGATCCTGCACCCGAGAAGTTTCCCTCGCGTTACCACCCGGTTAACCAAGCGTGTCGCCATTTTGCCGATGTGCGTCCAAGAGAAATAGAAAATAATATGGAACGGTGAACTCGAGCCGGAAAATAATCGAACCAAGGAGGTAGAAATAAGAAGGAAGGTCTATCGACGTTGCTCAAGCAAGGAGAAATACGCTGCTACTGGAGAACTGGTCGAAGGACTGGCTGGACTGTTTCAAAGGGACAAGACAAAGATGTACGTAGGTGTGTGAGGTTCGAATTAAAAGATCTATATTCATCACATAGATCTTTGGTTTCTTAAGCACCGTTGACAATCAGATCGGCCGAGAGCTCGTGCCTTCCGGCAAGGTTTTCCGCGATACACGTGTACGTTCCAGCGTGTGTCGCCTGGACGGATCCTATGCTGAGTATGGCGCCCCGTCCGCCGAGATCCACGATTGAGATTCCAGAGTGCGGCGAAATCGCATGACCGTTTAAGGTCCAGCGAAGCTTCAAGGGTTGATCGCCCTCGACCACGGCGCACGGTACCGTTACTACTTGACCCGAGTTAAGCGGTTTCTCGCCGAACGAGAACGGCAATAATTTCGGAATGACTGGAAAGAGAGAAAAAAACTGAAAGGAACAAAAGTCTGCTTTGGTCACCGCGACGCGGTCAGGCTGTAACACCGCCACGGTCACGCAATCGTAGCTCAAGGGAGAATCCTCTCCCCGTCTCGCTCGCCGATCGAACGTTGCTCGAATTTCATCCGCGAGTTATCGTGTCGCGCTTCCTTGCACCGCCTAGTTCACGCGACTGACCATCGACGTCGAAGGACGAAGGAAGAAAAATCAAGAGGGGAGAAAAGAAAATACCGCGAGTGACGCGACAGCGAACTGAGAGAACGAGAAAAAGAAGCAGAAAGCGAAATTAGAAAAATGCCGAGTGTCGGGGATGATAGATGGGAAGAGGCGAGGAATCGAAGAGAATAGATTGGTCAATGCGAGGGAAGGGAGATGGTGGGTGGTATGATGGTGTGGAAGTCTCGTCGACAAGCGTGTACCATTGACGTCCAATTTGGCAGAATGCGAAGTCGATCCAGCCGCATTCGAGGCAACGCAGGTGTACTCTCCGGCATGTCTCGCAGCTACGGACTCGATAGTCAGTTGCTTGACGCGTTTTCCAGAGCTAGACACGATCACGTCCATTTGGTCGAATCTGATAGGCTGGTTATCGAAGGTCCAAGTGATCTCCAGAGGAGAGTCGCCTTTGGTCACCACGCATTGTACCGAGACCAAGTCTCCAGCGTTCACAGGCTCGTCGCCAAAGGAGATCGGCGCGATCTGCGGAGATACTATGAGACGAACAACCACATAGAGACTGTCGATTGGAAGAAATTGAAAGCGTGACGATCTTGTGAATCGCACGCGCACGAGGATTGCCGATACGAGAGTAAATCCACGCCGAAAAGAAAAACAAAAGGACCGAAGACTATGGCGGTCCCACGCGTGTAACAGCAGGAGTTGAGGAACGACTTTGGGAAAGTTTCGATGGGAGATCGTGCGAGATGCCTTAATGGTATAATTGCGTAGTACCGTTCACCGATAACTCTGCCGAACGGCTGACGGATCCCACCAAGTTGCTTGCGACGCACGTATATTCGCCTGCGTGATGCGCGGTCACAGAGTCGATGATCAGGACCGAGTTCTTTCTCCCGGTTTTCGTGACAGTTATGTCCGGATGGCTAGCACGTGTGATCGGTTCTCCGTTTAGACTCCACTGTATCTCGATGGGCGAGTCACCTTTCAAGATGCTACATATTGTGGACATTTGTTCGCCCCAATTGGCTGGTTCCTCGCTGATAGAAAATGGCGCGATCTGCGGAGCGACTAGAAACAACATCCGACAACTATTTCAATCTCGTTCGATTCGCGATACCCGGTCTCGGTCAGTCTGTACGTCCGTGTCACGAAGAAGACGGGAGACGGTAGGAGAGAAAGAGTAAAGGGACGGGAAGAAAAAGTAAGGAAGGAAGCAAAGTTTACGGGAGCGAAGTTTAGTCGGGAGAAAGGAGATAGTCTCGAAGTTTTCACGGACGCGTGCTAGTGAAAGGGAATGATAGCAGTTCCGTTCGTATCTATTGCATGACACAGCTCACGGAGCCGATTCATGCATTTCTCTGTACCGTTAACGGCCAAGGTAGACGAATAGCTCGTGGCTCCTGCTGCGTTCGAGGCTGTGCAAGTATATTCCCCGGCATGCCTGGCGCTCACGGCCTCGATGGTCATCAAACTGACTCGTTTGCCAGTGCTCGAAACCGTGATATCGTCGTGATTCTTGCTAGTGATTGGCTCCCCGTTCAGAGCCCACGCCACGTCGATAGGCAGGTCACCCTTAAGAACGGTGCAGACCGCCGAAACTGCTTCTCCCCAATTCGCGGGTTCGTCGCTGATCGAAAACGGCGCGATCTGCGGCGCGACTGAAAACGTTTACGCAAGATCGATGAGCATGCGACCAACCGAGAACCGCATGATCGTCCTCGTTAACCTAATTAAGAGACACAGAGGGACGGATGCCATTCCGTCGACGAATCGATCGATCGTCCAATCTCTGCTTAGCTGTTCGACTACTCGAGCGGGATCGCGAGTTTCATTCGAAATGTCCCCCAACGTCCCCCGTGTACACACGACGATATATAGGACAGGTATGAATACACCGGTGAGAATACAGGCGGATGAGCAGAGGGATGAAAGAGGGAGGTCCCAGCTTTCCCGTCGTCTAAACGAAAGAAAGTCTGAACAGACGTGCCGGTCTACACATATGCGTGCGTATTACCGTTCACGGCTAACATGGCCGTGTGGCTCGAGGCTCCAGCCCTGTTCGACGCGGTGCAAGTGTACTCTCCCGCGTGTCTTGCGGCCACGGCATCGATCGCCAACACGCTCAGCCGCTTGCTCTTCGTGATCGTGTACTGATCGGTTCTCTCGGAATCGATCGGCGCCCCGTTGAACGCCCAGGATATGTCCATCGGGAAGTCTCCCTTCAGGATCGAGCAGGTCGCCGAGATCGCTTCGCCCGAGTTCACTGGCTCGTCGCCGAACGTAAATGGAAAGATCTGCGGTGCAACTGAGAAACGGGCGGCACACGTGTCAATCGATCGGGAAATTTCACGATTTCGGGAACGCGTGTCTCGTCCACTCGCCGATTTCTACTCCTCGTTCTACCCGTACGGGAAAACACAGGCAGACACCGGGAAACGGGTGGAGGGAACGGGTAAACTCGGAGCGGATAGACGGCAGCACGGGAATGTCAGATATAAGATACGTGAGATGCAATAATGCGAGGATCGTTTGGTTGTTTTGTAGGCGATGCTTATGTGCAAAACTCGTTTGACGTGCAAGCGTGCTTCCTTGGATAGATACCGTTCACGGCCAAAGTCGTCGAGTGGCTGACGTTTCCAGCTCTGTTCGTCGCGACGCACGTATACTCGCCCGCGTGTCTCGCTGCCACGGACTCGATGCTCAGTGCGCTCATATGTTTATTGATCCTCGTGATAGTAACGTCCGGATCGTTGAAACCTATCTCCCTACCGTTAAACTTCCAAACGATCTCGACCGGAAAGTCGCCTTTCATAATAGAACAGGTAGCCGAGACCATGTCGCCCGAGTTAGCTGGTCCGTCACTGATCGAGAATGGCCCTATATGCGGCACAACTACAAGGACATGGAAACTTCGTTTAGCATTCATGGGGCACGGCACGCTGATTAATGGCTATCAATTCTGCCAGCTGCCTCACGACCCCGTAAACGTTTGCCATCGGTTTACAGACGCTTCGCATCGCGAGATCGGTTATTCTGGATAGTCGTCGATGGGAAACAGCTCGATAATCCCTGTCGCCGATTCGCTGACACGCCGATGAAGAATTCATTGGAGAAACCTATACCGTGCCGCGTATCACCGCGATCTCGTGACACGCGGCCAAACGCTTCCTCTCCACCTCGGCGATGCGGAATGGAAGGAAACGGTAAGGACGATGGACCGTTGCTCGCATGCATGAAACGAAAAGAAAACAGAGAAGACTAGAAGGGAACGGAAGAAGAGAAAATACGGGATATCGCTGTACCGTTCACGGCCAGAGATGCGGTATAACTCGTTCCACCGGCTGCATTGCTGACAGAGCACGTATACTCTCCCGCGTGTCTCGCTGTCACGGCGTCGATTGTCAGCACGCTGACACGCTTGCTGGTATTTATTATCGATATGTCGTAATGGTTACGCGAAATCGGCTCGCCGTTCAGGGCCCACTCGATCTGGATCGGGTGATCCCCTTTCAGCACCGTGCACGTTGCCGTCACTGTGTCCCCCCAATTCGCTGGTCCCTCTCCGATCACGAATGGCACGATTTCCGGTGCAACTGCGTCAGAACAATGCCCGAGACGTGTCACTCTCTATACAAAGTTAGTCAAACGATGAAACCAACTTCCCTGAGTACGCCGAGCGTGATAACGACGATACCTAGTCGCAAAGACAGCACCGTGTCATCTTCTTTCGAAGGAAACGAAGTAAAAGAAAAATGGAAGAACCGAAGGAATCCGGAAGGATGCGACTGTTTGCAAGAGACGGGAAGAACGGGACACGGGGGAAAGCTGTCTGGCCGAGTATCGTGCATGCATGGAGAAAATGAAGCAAACCGAATGGGATAAGGAACACGTATTGTACCATTCACGGCCAAAGTCGCGGTGAAACTCGTTCCACCAGCGGCGTTGCTGGCCACGCAGGTATATTCCCCGGCGTGACTCGCTGTCACGGCGTCAATCGTCAGCAAGCTGACACGCCTGCTTGTCGCGATCGATATATCGGAATAATCGTGGGAGATCGGTTCGCCGTTGAGAGCCCATTCGATCTGAATCGGAGAATCACCCTTCAACATGGTGCAGGTTGCGGTGACCGTGTCTCCCCAGTTTGCTGGTTTCTCACTGATCACGAACGGAGCTATCTCGGGGGCAACTAGGACGAACAAAGAATCCTTAATTGACCTGTAGTACCACGACTCGATTACCACTTGCGACTACCTGTACCGAACGATTCGAACGATTAGACAGGGATTTCGAAGGCCGCCTATGAATCGGGGATCGATCTGCTTCGTCCGAAAGAGATTCCAAGCCTCAACCACCGACACCGACTAAAAAGGCAGCGAGGAAACGGTGATGAGAGACAGGGAGTGCAAAGAGGGAAGTATCGGAGAACGTCTCTGTTGAGGAAAGTGTACCATTGACAGCCAGGGTAGCAGAATGACTGGTGGCTCCAGCCTTGTTGGACGCCGAACACGTGTACTCTCCCGCGTGTCTCGCGGCCACGGACTCGATGCTGAGGATGCTATTCTTTCGCGTGGTTGCCAGAATGTTAATATCCGAACGATCACGGCCGATTGGTTCGCCGTTCAGAGCCCACGTGATCTCGATGGGTAAATCGCCCTTGAGGATGGCGCACACCACGGAAATCGAGTCGCCCCAGTTTGCCGGCTCCTCGGTGATTACGAACGGAGCTATCTGCGGTGCGACTGTAACCGAGTACTTTGCTACTTTTTCTCTGTCCTTTGTGAAAAAGACCAGCGTTGCTGCGAGTTCACACGACCCCTTCGATTACTCGTCGCGGTACGAGATAGCGGAAACGGTACGCGGGATTACGGTGAACAGGAGGATCGAAAGGGGATGAAATTCGAGGGATGTCTATATATCCGTGTTCGGATGTCTATCGTGTAGATACCGTTCACTGTCAATTCCGCCGAATAGCTGGTAGCGCCGGCTGCGTTCGAGGCTACGCAAGTATACGTTCCCGCGTGACTCGGACTGGCCGAATCTATAGACAGCAGGCTGTTCCTTTTCGTGGTAGTGACGGATATCCGATGAGTCTCGTCGACAGGCATATCGTTCAGCGCCCAGCTGATCTCGAGCGGGGAATCCCCGTTGACTACGGTGCAGACAGCCGATACGGAATCACCCCAATTCACAGCCTTGTCGGCCATTTCGAACGGGGCGATGCGTGGCGGTACTGTCGACGTGATAACAACGCTAGATGGATAGGTCGAAGGTGTCGATGTACATAGGTGTATCGTTAACTGATGAAAGCACGCGACTTTCGTCGAACAGGGACAAACGGCGGGATTGCTATCCGACATCCTACGGAAGGTATGACGAGAGGAGAAGAAGAGGGTCGTAAGAAATGGCGCGAAGAATTTCGTCTCGACGACGCGTTTACCTCCACGCGCTCAGTGGCGCCTATCATCGTGAGCGCATACCCCCGCTGTATCATACGGCCGACCAACCACCCAATCGGTTCACCCAATCGTTCCAAGCTAACCAAAGCGTACCGTTCACTGACAGAACCGACGTGTGCGTGGCGGATCCTGCTGCGTTGGTCGCGGTGCACGCGTACTCGCCCGCGTGTCTTGCGGCTACCGAGTCTATCGTCAGGGTGCTGATCCGTTTACTACTTCTGGTCACAACGATGTCAGGAATGTCGTAACTGTGGTCACCGGACACGCGTCCGACATCGATAGGCCGACCGTTCAGCGACCACACGATCTTCACCGGCAAATCGCCTTTGATCACGGCGCACTGAACGGTGGCCATTTCTCCCGCGTTGGCAGCCTCGTCACCGAACACGAACGGCGCCAACTGCGGCCCGACTGCAAGTTCCAAACAACCTTTGAAGCACGCGCAGGAGCTTCCGGAGAGGGACACGGGTACGGAGTTCGTGTGCTCCGGATAGTCGAGGCGCGAACACAATCGCGTACCACGAACGTCGCGTTGGAGCTGTCGGAAGTTATGCAGTTGGGGGATAACAGGGTGTAAACTAGAACGGTTACACAGGATTCGGACGGGTGACGGGAGTTGGATAGAACGACAGAAAGAACTGTGAAAAAAAAAGCAATACGAAAACAATTGAAAGAAACATGGACCATCGTCACGCTGTATCCGCGGGATGGACCGTGTCCTTACCTGCCGTCGTCTCTGACGATAATCTTACCTTCCCATCGTACGCGAGGATCGACTTTCGTTCACGCATTGTTCGATCATCGGCACGACGACGGCAGTGGCCTTCTTTGATAAACATTATTACACTATGAAGATTACTGCGGAAAACAAGACGTTACGAGAGAAAATACTGAGAGTGTACAAAGCGATCGAAAAACGCGCCGACCTGTCTTTCGAGGCAAATCCGCCACCTCTGTAACCTCGTATCCGCGAAACGGAAAAAGTTTCCGGGAAACGTTCGCGAATCGATCGATCTCCCCTATTCCGTAAATTCGTGAAACAATAACGAGTTATTCTTTGGAAAGGAACGACCCACATTCGTCGAAAGTTTCTTCCACTTGTCCACGACCGCGATCGATCCCCCTCGAATGGTCGGCGCGCTCTTTAATGGCCCGTTTATAGTCGCAAAGTTAATAAATTCGTATAGTCGAGGGGGGTACCGTTGACCGAGAGCACGGCGGTGTGACTGTCGGATCCGGCGGCATTAGACGCGATGCACTTGTATCTTCCAGCATGCCCTGCCGCCACACGGTCGATGCTCAAGAAGCTGACCCTCTTATTAGTTATGATATTAACGTCCGGTCTGCTCGAGTCTATCGGGGTGTCGTCGAACGTCCAGGTCAGATTCACCGGGAAGTCGCCTTTGACGATCGTGCAAGAGACTGACAGCATCTCGCCGGAGTTGAGAGGATCGTCGCCGAAAGAGAACTGGAGGATCTGTGGCGCGACTGCGCGAGCGACACGGCAGCATGGTCGAAAAAAGGTAGCGGGGCGCGTGAGAAAGAAACGAAAGTGAGAATAGGATCGAGGATCGAACTTTGCATCCCCTGACGGGAAGCTCCGCTCGCAGCCCGCGTACTCACAGATCCGAGCGTCGATCGTACGAAGGGGGATCAGGGACAGGGGAGTTCGCGAGAGGAAGGATAAACGTGGTAGATGACGGAAAGGATGACAATGACGTCTATGGGTAACGAAGGGGTCGTACACATGTACCGTTTACAGTTAGCTGAGAAGAGTGCGACGTGGCGCCAGCACGATTCGCCGCGGTACAAGTATATTCTCCAGCGTGCCTCGCCGCGACCGACTCGATAGTTAAGACGCTGTTTTTCTTGTTTGTACTTCCTATGACGACGTCGGATCCGTGGTGGCTGTCGATCGGAGTCCCGTTAAACGCCCAAGATATCTCGAGAGGCTGATCGCCCTTGGCCACGGAACAAGTTACGGAGACTAGCTCGCCCCAGCTAGCGGGCTCGTCGCCAAAAGTGAAGAGTAGTATTTGCGGGGCAACTGGAAAAGACGACTGGAAGAGTCGATACGAGGAGGAACGAGTGTCGATTCGCGAGCAACGCTTTTGCCATCGGGCCTGAGTGTTTCGACGACGACGACGACGACGTTGACGACGACGACGACGGCGGTGGGGTTGGTATGGCGGTGAAGATGACACTGATGCGCGATAGGAGAGAAAGGTTGCGGTGGATGACAGGAGGGGTTTAGGAACCGGGAAGGTAGGCGTGAAAGGTGAGATGGGGAGAATAGAGAGGGGAGGGAAAATGGGTGGCAAAGGTCGAAGAGGAAATCGTACCGTTCACCGTTAAGGTTGCCGATCGACTGACGGACCCGGCGAGATTCGATGCGGAGCAGGCGTACTCTCCGGCGTGTCTTGCAGAGACGCCGTCGATGCTAAGGGTGCTCAGGTGTTTGCTGATTCTCGTGATAGTGATACTAGCATCTTTGGACGTGTCGATCGGCACGCCGTTGAACGCCCACGATATATCCATAGGCATATCGCCTTTCAAGATCGAGCAAGGTACGGACACGGAGTCTCCCGAGTTGGCGACCTCGGCATTGAAAGCGATCGGTAGAAGCTGCGGGCCAACTGAAGTCATCGTACAATTAGAATCGAGACTCATCGCATGCTCTGCACAGTCCTGTGAATCTCATTGCGCAGCGCAATGGCCGTCGCCTGTGTGGTGAAACAACGATAGCGTTCAAGGTCTCGCGAAAGCGAACGTTCCGGGCAAGGGATCGTCGGGGCTCTCGATGCGGGAGAGATTAGGCCAGGATACGAAACGGGGACTTGACTACGGTGCTCTTTGCCAGGATTGTGCATAAAACGAACGAAAGGAAAGAAAAAAAAAAAATGTAAAAATGAGAAAGTGTATATATCTCTCTAGGAACGGATGATAGTCCCGAACCATTGACGGTGAGTGTGGTCGAGTGGGACGCGGTTCCAGCCGCGTTTTCAGCGGTGCAAACGTACTCCCCCGCGTGTCTCGCGGTGATGACTGAGATCATGAGCATGCTAACGCGATCCGCGACCTTCTTGGCAAGTACGCCGGAGGAACCGCCCATCTCTTCTCCGGGATAGCTCCAACGTATGTTCAAAGGCAGGTCACCGGTCGGTACGATACACTGCAGGTTTGCGAACTCTCCGGCGTTCATGGGTAGCTTCGTGAACGAGAACTGCTGTATCGTGGGCGGCACTGAGGGTGGAGGATCGATGTATGGACGTGTGATGACAGGTCGCGAGCGTATGTACGTGGACGTGTGTACGTGTCGTACGTCGCGTGTACCGACGTGCAAACGTCGATGGGTTGGCTGCGTTTCGTGCGTGTCTTTTTAAATCGGAACGGAAAAAAGGAACTTGTCCGCGCAAAAACAAACGGAGATCGACAGACAGCGATACCACTAGGCGGAAAAACGATTCGCGTCACGAAACCAACCCATTGGCCGTTCATATATGTACGTTCAGAGACACGGTATACTCGGTGGAGCAGCGGTCCGTTACTACGCGCGATGAGAGAACAATTCTGACAAGAATGCACCAGATTTCTTACGGTCGATCGTCGGCCACCGCCATACCAACTTCCAACATTCCAACGAAAGCGTTCGTGCCTCTTTTCGAGACGTTTCCATTCTATACCACGCGATCGACGCGTTCGTGAAATCTGCAACGGGGTCGTCGTCCGTGTGCGTGTGCGTGTCCGCGTCCGTGTCCGTACGCGCGACAATTCTCGAATCGCGATTCACCCGATTTTACCCGACTTTACGTTACAGTTCTCGCGACTCTCGATTTTTCGCCGAGATACTCGACTGGACGTAATTCCGCCTTATCGGGCACCATCGACAAGTGCCAGGATTCGCTGAAAGAGTCGTTATTAGAACTGTAAGACAACGTCGATCGCCATCGTATGGCGTCCGACGGATCCTCTAACATCTGCATACCTGAAAAGAACGTTTTACGCAGGGTTCGGGTCGCGATACCGATTTCGTCGATTGCGCGCGTTCAATCCACGCGCTTTTCCGTCTCAAAGCAGGAGAGAAGAAAAAAAAAAGAGAAAATAAATGCCTAATTCGTTGATCAACGACGCATTCCGTGCGATGTACGCGTTGAGAATACGTAATCGAAAGATTTTCGCGACACAAGATCGCGACTCTATTCAAATTTCGATTACTCGATCGAGTCAGGTGTACGCGAATATTCGAATTCGCGGGGTCGATCTTGAGGACAGATAAGGAAACTTCGAACTTACCCATTACTTGAACTTCCAGTGTTCCTCTAGCGCTGTAGCCTTGTGCGTTACGTGCAACACAGGTGTACGTAGCCTGATCGCTCATTCTCTCGACGTTCTCGATGATAAGGGTGCCATTGGGGAAGACCTTCTGTTTCCTGTTGCTCGGTAATACTCTGGTGTCTCTTTCCCATACGATGCTTTCGATCGGGTATCCAGCAACCGGGCAGGTCACGCGGAGAGTTTCGCCAGCAACGATAGCCTTTTTGTCCATGTGACGGATGAAGGGGAGTCCATAAACGTTGAGACGTGCCGAATGTTCCGCGGATCCAACCTGTGCGAACAAGAAATCCTTCCGTTATTATCCCATCCCGTTCTCGCGGTTATTCCCATCGGGAAGAGAAGGTAGAAGCTTACCTTTGAAGCTGCAATGCATTTGTAGAGTCCGCCGTCGTTGGTATGAATGCTAGAGATGTTCAAATGAGAAACCACGTCGCCGTTCACTGTAACGTACTGTCCTACTTGAAGCCTCTCAGTGTTGGATAACCGTTTGCCATCGAGTTCCCAGGTGATCTCAGGAGTCGGGTTTCCGCTGGCGACACACTTCAGGAACATGCTTGGTCCGGGTTGAAGAGTCTCCTCGGCGAAGGCCTGGCGAATCTGCGGGGGTTCGACTGTGGGTGTAAAAACATTTGCGATCAAAATGTAAACCGCGAGTCTTAGACCCGAATTCGTCGGAACGGTCACTTACATCGTCCACCAAGTTTCAATTCAGCGGTTGCCTGGGCGCTTTCCTGGTCGTTTCTAACGAAGCACTGGTACATTCCCTTGTCCTCCTTCTTCACGCTTTCGATCCTGAGCACGGGTTCCTCGAGTCCAAACGGTTTGCCATCTTTCAACCAGGAGATCGTCTTGATGGGGTTTCCTCTGACGTTGCAGGTGAAGGTAGCCGGTCTGCCAAAGTCGATGGTCTGGGTGCTGGGTTCGATTTCCGCGACCAATGGTGCAGTTACGGTCAAAACAGTCTCGACGCTTTCGCCTCCGACAGAGTTGTTGACGATGCAGAGATATTTGCCAGAATCCTCGACGCGAGCCTCACGGATGATCAGTGTTCCGCTAACCTGACGAACGCGGTCATTCAGCTGGACTGGTTGACGACGGGAAGAGCCTTCGATGAATTTGTACCATCTGAAACGACAGGATGAAAGGGGATTGTTTTTGCGAGTCGGCTGCCGGAACGAGGCGCTTTCGTGCCGGATCGATTTTCGGTACAAAATGAAAGAGACGGTATGAAACGGAGCCGATAGAAACATCATTCCCGTGCGTGGGTCGGAATGCTCGATCCACGTGGCTCTGGAGGAACGCGATCGCGTGACGTTGGCGAGATATTCGCGAAGACGTCGGAACGAGGAGGAAAGACTAGGTCGGCACGCGATGTTTCTATTCGCCTCGCTCCACGCTGCTTTCTTTTCTTTCTCTTTAATTTTCCATATTCCGTATAGGCAGGGCTTTGGGCGTCTCTGGGCGCGGGCTTCTGTCTCTACTGCCGGCTCATTAGCGCGTGTCTCGCAGCGACACGAGTACGCAAACTTAATGAAAAAGAGAGCTTCAACAACAGCTGGAGCGTAAATAGCGGTCGTAAAGCAGAGCAGGTCGGGAAACGGAGGGACGAAGGCTGGCAGCGACAACTTCGTTACGGCGAAAAAACAAAAAGTGCGCAAGAGAAGCACCGCTTTTCGTAACCCGTGCACGCGCGCACACACACACACACACGCGCGCGCGCGCGCGCACAGGAACGCGTGCGCGCACACGCGCGGAAACCTCGCAGACAAATTGCATCGGGTACCTAAGGGAGAAAGCGAGAAGACGATCGTCGGCATGAACGTAATCGTCTTTACTCTCGATCTTTGCCACGTGCCGGATGACAGTTTGCCGAGCGATTCGAGACATCGAGGACGATCACTGGGATTGGGTGGTGTGGCGAGACGAGTTAACGGAAAGAAACGAACGATCGGGTGAAAATTAAGAAAACGACTCTTCGAATGTGGGAATAAACGGAAAATATAAATAGCGCTGAACGAAATCAAAGTAAGCTTTCACACCTTTCGTATGGGTGCGTGGGTGTGCGTGTGCGTATCGTATACAGCAAATCTCGAGAAATGGTCCCGTAATTGTGGGAATTGGACGTGGAGCTAACTTGGGAAACGAACAGAGGGGGAGGGTCAGGAAGGCGGTGACAATTGAGCGGCACGACGTGTGACAATTGTGCAAGTGGACAACGCGCGACATAATACACGAATCACGACGAGTAATCCTGGCAAGTGAGAGAAAGAGAGGGTGTGGGGCAGTGAAAAACACGAACGGATGAACGGAGGCACGAAGGTGGCGAGGACTTACCAGCCAGATATCGTGGGACTTATTGGAGGTGTGCAGGTGCAGGGCAACATTGTTCGCCCCATTGATCGGGTGACACCCTCTCGGACCACCCGGATCAGCACCGAGGTTATCGAAGGAGAAGAGGGCCCGCATCCTTTTCACAGTCGCGCTTCCGTCACCTATCTCGGGGTTGCGCCACGGGGCTCCAGTTGGCACTGAAAACCAACACGTCCGATTGGCCCCGGATACGGGATACACAATTTTCATTTTTATTTTTTTTTTTTCCTTTCCTTTTCTTCCGTTTTAACCGTAACTGTTCGTTTTCCTTTCGTTTCTATCCGTCTGCCCATTTCTTTCGTCTTCCGTAACTATCTAAAAGACACGATCACGTTCAGCTTAAATCGTGAACAAAATGCAAGAAGTTCAAAGTCGAACGAGACGAGTCGTGGCGCGAACGAATCACGAGTAGAGAAATCGGTTCTTACGACGAGAAAAGCTGCCCTATATCGTCCATCTTCTCTCTTACACGACCGTCTGCCGTCTCTTTATAGATCGTTTGCTAGAGCAGTCGGCGTTGGGATCTTGGATCATCGCTATGCATGCTTTGCCCACTCACTTTTTCCCTTGCCTTTCTTTTCTTTCTTCCGTTTCTTTCCTTTCTTTTTTCTCTTTCTTCACTCGAGGCTACCTTTGTTCTCGTTCCTCTTATCTTTTATGCTTTACGGCAATTCGTGTTTGCCTCTCGTTTCTTATTTGTTTCTTACGTTCGTCTCTCTTTATGCCTCTGTCGAACGTCCGACTTCTCGGATTTTTGCGGTACCGCCACCCGACACGGGGTAGAGGGTAAGGATGGAACGCTTCGAAAATAGGATCCGTGCTCTGCGGAGCAAGACCAAACGACCAAACAAAAGAAAAAAAAGAGAAGCTATACGGAATTGTGTGTACCTAGAGATCGGGGCAGGAAAGCCTTGTGCCGCACACGCCAGCGCCAGAGACTCGCCCTCTACCCCGCGGTACTTATTAAGGCCGTCTCCAGTCCCTTTTGGGGCAGTACGACCGGACGGTTCTGGAAGGATATCATTCATTGCCCAGAATAACTAACTCGTCCCCATTCGTTTCGTTATCGTTACATTATTATTAATATTATTATTATTTTTTTTTTCTACATTTATTCGTAATCAGATTCGTTTCACTTAATTCGTCAATCAGTTACAAGAAGAGCACCGCGAGGAAAAGGCTCTTAGTGCATATCGATTATCGATCCTCTCAATGAAACTCGCAATCAACGTCCAGCTACGACTTGATCTGATCTCCGATAGATCGGTACACACGTGAGACCTTCTTCTCGCGAGAAATTAAATATTACGTACCTCGTCCTTCTGCCCAGCGGTTAGTATCTTGAGTGGACCACGCATAAACGTCGCATGCTACTTACCTCGAAACAAGCTCGCTGATCCTCGACCGGATGACGTGCCTCGCGAAACGTACCGACGTCAACTGATTCGACTCATCGACGACGACGACGACGACGACGACAACTTTGGAAATCAGAGAAAACGATCGGGAAACGAGCGGAAAACGAACGGTAACGCTCTACCTTGTCCGGGGTACGGGGAATCCCTGCAGCGAATGACTTAACGCGATATCCTGACCTCTAGCAGCCAAAACCACCTCCCATCCGAATTTCTTGCCCGACGAACGCGGAGCAATCTCGTTCGTGCCCTCTGAAACGCGATCAACGTATTCCCGAGAACGGAAGAGAAGTACCTTGTCACTGGGACAGGAAATCCCTGAGTCGAGCAGTCCAGAGCCACCACCAACGTCCTTTGAACGTCGACGAGCTTGCCACCCTCGTAACGTTCACCGGCCATACGCGGCGAGACGTTACCTGTCGGTTCTGTAAGCGGCAAGAACGCGACTGAACCGGCGCGTGCCCAGCGATTCTGATCACCGACAACGCGAAACAATGGGAGGAAACGATGGAGAAAATGGCCAAGTACCCGAGCAGGATCGCCACCGCCTGGAGCGAGTCTGAGACGTCTCGTTTACGTTCATACGCGTGACCGTACCTGAACGTGGGGGCTGGAAAACCTTGAACAGGACACGGCAGACCCGCCATTAGATCGACTAGGATGTCCCTCTTCAGCCCAATCATGTCCTTGTCCCGTACGTTCGGGCGCACGCTACCCCGTGGCTCTGTAATAATCGGGGATGGGAAAATGTCGCTTGTCGTCGTTGTCGAACGCGTCGTCGATGCGCGGTGATAGACGCGACCGTGTCACGAAATTCTCGGAAACGACAACGTGAAGATACAGACCGATCGGACAGAGGCTAGGACGAAGGAATAGCGAGTGGTCTCCTGCGTTGCTCACCTGTACAAAGGCGGAGGACTGGCCTGAGCTTCGCACAGTAACGTCAAAGCTTGGCCCTGGGATTTTGCCAGTGCGTCGAATTTCGACCTAGGCGGCAACCGAGGAGGACTACTTCCGACCGGGTCTAGAAAGCAAAACGAGCAAAAGATTCATCCCGGCCGGCAACGGATCAATCGATATCTTCACGTTTCTCTCGCGCTCCACAGTCCATCGCCCTAACGAGATAACTCGAGGAACGAGCAAGAGCAGTCCCGGAACAGGATCGAAACTTCCTTTTCCTTTGCTCGTTCGAGCATACCTGAAGATCGGCAGCGGATGCGCCTGAGCCTGACACAACATCGCCGTAGCCTTTTGCTCCGGCAAAGAGAAGACCGTTATTTTAGCTGTGGGTGGCACTTTGGGTGCCGCACCGCTCACCGGCTCTGAATACAGAGAAACGTTGCATCGAGTGCACGTGCTCGAAGGAGTCGCCGATAAATACCTATAAGCTGGAAGAGGGTGACCCTGCGCCGGGCAAAGCATCGTTACCGGAGTAGCCACGTAACTGGCGAGGACGTCGTACTTGGCAGTAGACGCGACTCTGGGCTTGGCACCGTTTACAGACTCTGCAGAAGTACCAAATTAATGGAACAGGTGAATGGACAAGCGGAGACTAGTTCACTGACCTAAACGTGGGAGCAGGGAATGCCTGAGCGTCGCATAGTAAACTGATCTCAGCGTCGCTCGCCACCTCGAACGAGTTGATCTTTGCAGACTTGGGGAATTTAGGCGACACCCGACTTGCCGGCTCTGACATTCACAAAACGTAACGCGTTACTCGCTTTCTATTGGCCACGAAAAGTTTACCCCGTTTGGACGTGCCACCGCCGCCTTGCGCCCTCGATACGCGGAAAACGCGATCGAGACGGAGAAGAAGAAGAGAAAGAGAAAAGAATTACCTGTGAGTCGGGGGTGGAGATGCCCGAGCGGCACAAGACTCTGGGCTTGGCACCGTTTACAGACTCTGCAGAAGTACCAAATTAATGGAACAGGTGAATGGACAAACGGAGACTAGTTCACTGACCTAAACGTGGGAGCAGGGAATGCCTGGGCGTCGCATAGTAAACTGATCTCAGCGTCGCTCGCCACCTCGAACGAGTCGGACTTTGCAGATTTGGGGAATTTAGGCGACACCCGACCTGCCGGCTCTGACATTCACAAAACGTAACGCGTTACTCGCTTTCTATTGGCCACGAAAAGTTTACCCCGTTTGGACGTGCCACCGCCGCCTTGCGCCCTCGAAACGCGGAAAACGCGATCGAGGCGGAGAAGAAGAAGAGAAAATGAAAAGAATTACCTGTGAGTCGGGGGTGGCGATGCCTGAGCGGCACACGTGATCGCGAGCGAGGATTTCGCGGCTCTGACATAGGTGACACTTTTCGCGTCGCTCTGAAAGGCTGGCGCCTTGGATCCCACGGGCTCTAGATCAAATAAACGCGGGACAAAGAGGTCTAGCTGGAGCGAGAAGCTGTCATTTACCTGAACGACGGAACTGGGAACCCTTGTGCGGGACAAAGTAACGTCGACGAGCCTCCCGCGGCGCGAACGAACGAGTTCACGCGATCGTCGCTCGAGAATTTTGGCCCCTTCGCTCCCATCGGCTCTGGCAATGTAACAATCGTGCACACTTTGTGAGCTTCGGAGAGCTCGAAAAGTGGAAAAAGGGAGCAGATTCGTCGCTCGGCAACGGTGCTCCTCTCCGCATACGGAGATTTTCGTTTATTCAATGAGCAAAATGGAATTACGAGAACGGTCGATAGAAAGGACGAACTGCTGTGTGACTCGAGTACCTGAACGCTGGTACCGGGTGACCCTGCGCTTGGCACTGCATCGCGAATCCCGCAGAGGTTTTGGTCTTCTGCCATCGTTTTGCGTCACCGGTTACCGACGGCGCCTTGCTTTGCAACGGTTCTTCGTCGGATAAAAATGAAACGCGTGAAAAGAAAAAAGCGTTACTCGGCGTATCCGATAAACGCGATTTCGTAGAATGCAGGTTTCGCGTTGCGATTCGAAGTTTACCTGAACGTTGGAACAGGGTAGGCCTGCCCTTGGCAGAGTATCACGATGTGCGTACCGGTGTGCCTCTCCATGAGACTTCCCTTTTCCCCGAGAATCGACGGTGCTTTGCTACCGATGGGTTCTATCGAGGAAAGAAACGTGCCGGTCGTCAACTAACGCTCTTAGGTACGATTTACCTAAAGTTGGGTACAGGATATCCCTGTGCGGGGCACGTCAGCACCACGCTGGATCGCGTGCTGGTCTCTTTCCAACCGCGTTTCATTTCGCCGATCAACGCGGGAGCTTTGCTGCCAATGGGCTCTAACGAAACAAAGGTTACGCAGAATTTGCAAAATGCGAAACGACACGTATCGTGAGAGTGAGTTTTACCTAAAACTGGGCACGGGATAACCCTGCGCCGGGCAGAACAGAACGACCGTCGACACACAGGCCCTTTCTTTCCAGCCACCCTTCAAGTCACCTGTCAACGTTGGCGCTTTGCTCCCGACCGGCTCTATTCACACACAGCAATTTGAAAAGGTTCGCACAGCACGCAGGTGGAAGGTTAAAATTTCGACTAGCGAGTGTTTACCTAAAACTGGGCACGGGGAACCCCTGAGCCGGGCACGAGAGAACGCCGCTGGATTTTGCTCTCTTCTTCAGCCAACCACCCTTCAACTCGCTCGTAAACGCCGGAGCCTTCGTCCCGATCGGTTCTACGAATTTCACGTGAGCATGCGATCAGGATACTCCTGCGATCCGTGTCTCGCATTCGTATTAACATGTTAGTAACAGCCTTTGACCAAATCAAAGTACGAACGAAAACGACGAGTAGCACGCGAAGAACGGTGTATGGTTTAGTCACTACATTCAAGTGCAATGATTAGAAGGCGCGTAGGGAAGACGTTAGAGTACTACCACGTATACGTATCTCTATTTTCGTAAAAATTGTATTATATTGCAATTACCTAAATGAAGGCACGGGATAGCCCTGCGCTGGACAGAATATCACGACACTGGACTTCGCTCCGACTTGTAATATTATTCCTTTAACGATCCCCAGTAACGCCGGTGCTTTGCTCCCGACTGGTTCTAATTTTGCGCAAAAGAAGGAAACTGTCAGCTGCGTGACGCTTGCCAACCGGCGCGGCGATCATCGCGCAGTAATTTCTCCGATGGAACAGGGGACCCCTGATTAAAAGGAATTAGAGGATCGATACAGCGAGAGCCATCCGCGGAGAAAGTAACCGATGAAACTAATCCCGTCTGAAACTGAAACGCTTTCCCTTCACGGTCTTCGATCGAGCTTACCGCGATCGACTAACAAGCGGCTCGTTTCCTTTTCTTCTTTTTTCTTGTTTCGTTAATTACTGCTAGAGGCTTTACCTAAAGGAAGGGACGGGGTATCCCTGCGCGGGACACGGCAGCACGGCGCTGGTTCCTGCTCCTTTTTCCAGCCAAACGCCCTTCACGTCCCCCGTGAACGCCGGTGCTTTGCTCCCGACCGGTTCTAACAATGCACACGCGATGAGCGAGGCAGAATTAATTGTTCCACTTTGAATGTCGGAAAAGGGGAGCCCGATGCCGGACAAGTACGGGACGAGGGCAGACGAAAAGAAGGCCAAGGCAACATAATAGAAACAATTTGGACCGATAAGGGCTCTTCAGTTTTCAGCGATTGCCGAACAATGCTGAGCTGGCCCGGTGAAATCTACGCGAAGATTCTTCGCGTCTAAATGAACAACCCGCTTCGTCGAAACGTCACCGCGTACTCTCGTTGCGGTAGGTCGATCCACGTACGTGGGATACGGTTAGCGATACTTTAAGGAAGAGTGAGTTACCTAAATGATGGCACAGGGTACCCTTGCGCGGGACAGAAGAGCACGATACTGGTGTCAGCCTTTATCTCCATCCATCCGCCCTTTAATATGCCCGTGAACGCTGGCGCTTTGCTGCTAACTGGTTCTAACGAATTACACAAAGACACAGGGCCATGCTGTGAGCTCGACGCCCTTTGACTAACATCCAGCGATTAATTTAGGGGTTATACCTATAGGATGGAACTGGGAACCCCTGAGCGGGACAGAACAGAGTGAGATCTTCGCCGGTGACACGATCGTACCAGGACTTCTTCGCGTCACTCGAGAACTTTGGCTTCTTCGTGGCGACCGGCTCTGTCACAGGATTAGCAAAAGCAGGGCTGAAGACCGCCTTCGAACCAACCGGACTAACTGTTTTACCGAACTAACTGTATCGGGTTACCGAACACGATACTCGCGAGGAAACAAGGTTTGCACCTGACCGTCGACGCTTACTAGGACTTACGGAATCATCGTCCCGTGAACGAGCGCGAATCTTCTTTAAACTGCCGAGTATACGAGAGTCTGCTTGCTCTTCCTTTTCTCCGTGCTCTTCGCGGCACGATCAGAGATCACGGGACAACGATTCGGCCTGTGCAGCGCGATAGTCGATGCCATTGAATGGGTAATTCAGTACCTGGTTACGGGAACAGGATGCCCCTGGGCATTGCACGGCATGCTCACTTCCGAGCCCTCTTTACGAAGGAAGAAGAACGATTTAACGTCCCCCAGAAAAGCGGGTGCTTTGCTCCCCATCGGCTCTAAGCAAGGGAAATAACGAAGTCACGCGGAATGCCATTAAAATCTCTAGCCGCTGTGCCCGAGTCCCTCGGACAGGGTTCCCCTTTCTCGCGTCGACTATGTCGCCGACCATCCAACGTCTCCTGCGACCTTAGCAGAGAAAGAAGAGAAAAAGAAAGAGACACGCGTTCGTTCGATCCAAGTCACCCAGTTTCGTACCTATAGACAGGTGTAGGATGGCCCTGGGCATTGCACGGGAGACTAACGTCCATGTTTACCCGTCGTACCAACAGAGAGAGTTTCTGGTCTCCGGCAAAGGCTGGCGCCTTGCTCCCGACAGGCTCTAAACAATATTGACGCTCGATTATTCCGGCACACGCGACTCTCGTTTATCGATACCGAACAATGATAGAGTCTAGCCGAGCAACGGTAACCGATAACTAATTCAACTAGCCCGACGGTTTTTACGTTTTACGGCCGGAATTTAATCGATACATCGGGCCGCGTTGCATTCTTTACCTAGTGGTGGGCACAGGGCTTCCCTGCGCGGCGCAAAATATGGAGATGGGCAGACCCTCGGACCGCCTAATCGTACGGCTCAGATCGTCCGATGTCAACCGGGGCGACCTTGCTGCGACCGGCTCTGAAATCGATCGTATCACACGCGTTCGATCCAGACGATTCTTCGGATGACACGCGCCAAGGCGAAGGATTTACCTGGTTGTTGGCACTGGGAATCCCTGAGCGTTACACGCGAGCACCACGCTCGTGCCCTTGCGTCTCGCGTATTTACTCAGACTATCGTCGCTGGAGAAGATCGGCGACTTGAATCCGACCGGTTCTACGAAACACACGGATGGCGCTCTCGAGTCCTTGCTTACACGCCATTTCTTCGTTCTTTCTTTTCTCTTTTTCATCGACTCGTGTACGAACGTCGTCGAAACGGCAAGTTTTGCCGATTATTCGAGGCGATGCGATCGTGATAGATTACCTGGTAGTTGGCACGGGGAATCCCTGCGCGCTGCACGCGAGCACCACGCTCGAGCCCTGCCGCCTCGCGTACGCGCTAAGACTGAGATCGTTGGAGAAGATCGGCGACTTGAATCCGACCGGTTCTACGGAAAACACGGAAAGAATATTCCCGACGACCAGCGAGAAAGGAAATCGCGAGCTTGATCCGTTAAAGCTCGATGGTAAGTCAATAAAGATCGCGGGGCTGCACCGGTCGTGCCTTAAGGGTCGTAAACGCGTTAGACGAAGCGTGCATTATTTGCAAACGACACGCGAGATTACCTGGTGGTTGGCACGGGGAATCCCTGCGCGCTGCACGCGAGCACCACGCTCGTACCCTTGCGCCTCGCGTATTTACTAAGGCTATTGTCGGTGGAGAAAATGGGCGACTTGAATCCAACAGGTTCTGGGGAAAACATCGTGACACTCGGAATTACGTTTGGATAGAGAACGGACTCTGGATAGCGTCGACAGAGCCGCTGACAGAGTGAAATTAGAATTAACGAACAGGCCGCGGCGAAAGCCAAACGCGAGTCATTGGAAACCGACACCGCCGGGACCATTGGGAAATTGTATCGACCGCGGGTTCCCGCGACCATGTGTCCGCGATTAAATATCGTCTCACCTCGAAAGTGGAACAGGGTAACCTTGCACCGGACACATCAAACTCACTGCATCGCTGGATCTCCCTTCCATAAACTCGACTTTACGAATGTACGGTAGTTTTGGCTTTACGCTAGAGGTAGGCTCTGAGAATCATAGGAAAATCCATTATGCTCGAACTGTGTTACTGACCGTGTGATGGGAACAGGGAACCCTTGCGCAGGACATGTCATCGACACCGCGGTGGAGGTCGCCGTTGGTCTCACCACCTTTATGTCCGCGTTCGTGAACTTTGGTTTCGCGCTGGACACCGGTTCTGACCAAAAGATCGGTTAGCTGTACTCGATCGAGAACTAATGCTCCCTATGAACCCTGACGCTGGAACTGGGTATCCCTTCGGTTCGAGTGGGAGACAAATAGAAATCTACCCGAGGAACTCTCGCGTCCCAGTTTCACCGACATCCTAGGCCCTCTATGCAGGATACGAACACACGCCCGAGCCGACTCTGCGACGAGATGAAAGAGCAACTTTTTCGCGTACCTGAACACCGGAACGGGGAACGCCTGGGCCGGACAGGGTAAAGTCAAGGGTCGATCGCGTAGCACCGTATAGGTGGTGTAGGTGCGTGAATTCTCCGTCATCGGGAATTTCGGCTTCGTGCTGGCCACCGGTTCTACGAGAAGAAACCAATCACCGTCCGCTCGTGAGTCACTGGAGGACTGGGACAGGGCTGTGACAACGACCTCGCTAATTATCCCTGATAATTCACCGGCACATCCAGCCATTTCAACCGCGATAACATCGAATTCACGGAAAAGAACGAGCGAGCGAAAGGCGATATCGATTAAACTATTCACGTGACGGAAGAACCGCTC
>NW_016907910.1:37191-38808 GCF_001483705.2 Eufriesea mexicana | reverse complement strand
ACCGCTCTACCGTGAGACAAAGGGTGCTCACTGGCTGCTTGTCGCGTTCAAGGAGGACTAGTCGTTCTAGTGTTACCTGCCGTCGCGAGGATCGTTTGGAACAGCGTGGAAAAGCGAAGCTAGAGTCCGTCATGGGTTTACCTGAATGCTGGCACGGGGAATCCTTGAACGGGACAGAGTAGGGTGGTGATAGAGCCCAGCATCGCGCTGGGGTTCGTCGATTTCACGTCCAGGGCGGTTAATTTGGGTTTCGAGCTCGATACCGGTTCTGCGGATCACACGAGAAACGAAGCGGATCTTTAGAGCGGTACGGTGGTCCCTACGCGCCTTCTCGATCGACTTACTTGAAGAGTGGGACAGGATACGCCTGGGCGGGGCACTGCAGCGTGACGCCCTGAGCTTCCGGAATCTCGAACGTTCGGCTCTTGTCGATCGTCGAGAACTTTGGCTTCGCGAAGCCGACGGGTTCTAGAAAAATGGACCATGTCTTGGAACCATGGGGCATACTCGAATTTACGAGAAGACTCTTCGGAAATTTTCGTTATGTAGCGAATTAGCAGCCTTCTTGCTCGTGCTCTCGAGAGGACGAGACACCCGCGGAGTCCACGGATACCGTTTCGTCAGCCTGCCTAATATACTGGGACAGGGTGAGACTGCGTACAAGAAGGGGAAGAAAAGCGACGAGACGCGATTATTTTTCCCCGTGCCGCGTGGAAGCGGCCCGGTCGACAGATATATCGACCTACCTAAACGTGGCGACTGGAAACGCCTGTGCAGGACAAAGCAACGAGAAGCCCGTGCCTTTCGTTACGCGTAATCCGACGTCGTTCACAGATGGAAACTGTGGCTTGCTGCTCGAGGCGGGTTCTAAAAACAGAACACGAGACGGTGGTACGGAGGTCGTTGTGTAAAGGGGAGGCTATGAAGAGTGTCTTTGAATATGCTGGAATAGGGACTCCCCCTTTTTGTCATAGAGCAAGCCGGTTCTTTTCACGGATATACACGCTACATGCCCGAAAAAGCTCAAGAAACTCTCGTTGCGACACACCTACATTTATCGAAACGAATCGAAAGCTCATCAAGGTTACGAGTGAGTTGTTCTTCCATTGTTCTCGAAACTCGAGAGCTATTCCATTGCCTACCTATAGAGAGGAACTGGAAATCCTTGAGCGGGACATAGAAGGGTGACGCTCTTATGCGAAGAGGCGCTGAATCGTTGAAGATCGGTTGGTCCTGATATTTGTGGACGCGTACTGGATGCTGGTTCTGACGAAAAAAATTACATGATTCGCGTGATGTCAGCCAAGATAGAGGCAAGGAGTGTTACCTGTACGACGGAACGGGAAACCCTTGGGCAGGACACAGCAACGTCATCGCACCACCGAGTGTCATTTTGAACGTTTGTGAATCCGCCAACGATGGGAATTTTGGCCGAGTGCTCGCAACGGGCTCTAAAGGAGATACCAAGAAAGATATCACGAAGAATGCGAGCGTGGATACGAAGAAAAGTCTCGTCAGCTATCGCGTTCTCTTCCAGCTGTACGGTTTCTTTGATACCGAGTCGCGTTTCGATCCGCGCACGCCTCCGACCGACCAAAGTTAGCCCCGAGAATGCCG
>NW_016907910.1:0-37176 GCF_001483705.2 Eufriesea mexicana | reverse complement strand
GCCGAGTTTTCTATACCTGAAGGCTGGAACTGGGAATGCCTGAGCTGGACACATCAGAGTGAGCGGCTGATCGCAGTGAACCGTGTACGTACGCGAATTCTCCGTCATCGGGAACTTTGGTTTCGTGCTGGCCACCGGTTCTACGAGAAAATACCTTCGATACAGACGCGATCGTTCAGTCGAACCTTCGTATCGAACACCGGGACAGGGCAATCGGCGATCACACCTGAGCTCACTCCACCCTTTTCGTCTCTATCCCTTGATTCAAATCGACGGTACATCGTGGATCTACGAGTCTATTCTGCGACGTTATCCCACCTATGCGAAGGAACCGGGAATCCTTGAGCGGGGCACAGCAGTGTCAGAATCTCTTCCACGGTGGAGACGAATCCACGGGAGTTATCCATCGTCGGGAACTTGGGCCGCACGCTCCCCACGGGTTCTGCGAGCAGTCCCGAGGGACAGAAGCGCGTAAGACACGATGGTATCGCGTGAAACTTTCGCGTAGCCGAGAGAACGGAGACAGGGAACCCACCGGGGGAAAGCAGGAGTATACCGAAAGAATCGTTCGTCGAAATAGAGGACAGGAAAAGTGAAACCCCAGCGTCTGCAGCTGTTGCGCCATAATTTATCATTGCGCCTTCGAACACGAATTAACAACGGTTATTTAGCACAACCACTTGTCCTTTGATCTCGACGGGACAAAGATGAGGCGGCCTACAAACTATTCATCGAGAAGCTCTTAGAACCCGACAACCTCGGATCCTCGAGGATTTCACGGCTCGGAAACTTACGGAGAAAGTCCCTACCTATAAGACGGAAGGGGAAATCCTTGTGCGGGGCAGAAAAGCGGCAAGCTTCCGTTCGTCCTCGTCGTCATTCCGATTAAGTTGATCGTACTGGAGAGCTTCGGCCGAGTGCTCGACACGGGCTCTGCGGATCGTGGTCGAAAGCAAAAACAGCGAAATTTTACCACGCTGCGGCGACGTAGATCGCCGGTCCTCGCCAACTTACTTGTGTACCGGGACAGGGAACCCTTGGGCGGCGCACAGCAGCGTCACCGAGCCATCTTTCATCGTGCGGAATCCCCTGGTGTCGTCGATCGTCGGGAATTTCGGTCTCACGCTGCCCACCGGCTCTGAATGTCATCACACTGAGTTCACGCGGCGGGATCTCGCGTCTGATTGCACGAGGGATGGGGAACCCCTGCACGGACTCCAACAGCCGCGAAATAGTACTAACTAGGGGACCGCGGGAAGCGTCGCGTACCCTTTTTACCCTTAACGAAACCAGGACGAAGATGGGTAGAGAAAGGGACGAAGAAAGACTAGGTGAAAGACGTCGAGACTAGGTGACGATTCAAATGGTCAATAGTCGCAGAGCTTGTATCATACATTAGCTATCACAGTTGCGGATGAACAATTCTGTGGCTCAACGCCATTTTGGTTTATTGGCATAGGTCTCTCGAAATGCTGGAATATACCAGGAATTCCAATACTTTTTCTATTTGTTTCTTTCAAATCATCTCGAAATCTGTTTGGTATTTTTCATTCGCGAAAGCTTCGTTTTTTCCGGCTATTTTATATCGCTGAAACCTCTTTCTATGCTGCTTTCTGCACACCTTTTTTTTAATCATCGGTATTCCGATGTTTTGTGTCCTTGTACTGCTTTTTATGGTTGAGAGCCCTTCTCGGTGTCCTTGAACTGCTTTTTTCATAATTGGAATTCCGATTTTTGTGGCCTCGCGCCTCTTTTTATGCTCGAATTCCCCTTTTTCGGCATGCCTCGCTTGCTTTTTTTACCGCTGAAATTCCATCTGCATCGGGCTGGTTGTTTCGCCGTTGCGATTCCACCGAGAATACCATCCGCGTGATGTAAGAAATTGCTTTTCACTACCGAGGACTTTTCTCCGTGGCAATTTCATCACTGACGCGGGGTGACCGTACTACCGGAAGGAAGTCTCCGGGAACGTCCGCAGTAGCTGGATAGTGGAATGGTTTTAGAGAAAGCGACCACTACTGATCACTGACCAGCGGGTGAACCTAGCCCATAGCAAGTACTCGGTCAAAGAGTACGTTTGATAGTACAGGACCACTTCGGACAACCCGACGTCCACTCGTAGGAATTGAATGCACAAGAATCGATTTAAAAGCCCTCGTGAAAAATGCGCGTTCTCACGGCCTTCCTGGGAAAACATCGGACTGAAAACGAGTTTTCCGCGGTACGCTTTTTTACGCTTTTTATTATCAAATTTATAAATAATCGTCTCTGCTCGATATCAAGAGGCGAATTTTAATTTTAATATTTATGGAATATTTTTCTTTCCCCAACCTATCGTCCGAATTTCAAATTGCGCGACGCTTCCCACGATTCACCCCGTTCGACCACCATTTTGCCGCTTTATCTCGAGCAATTAAAGAATTTCGAGTCTTCCCGTGTAACAAAAACCTTGGCAAAATTCCTATCGTACCCCGGAATATTCTGATCCAAGAGCATACCTATAATTTGGCACCGGAAATCCCTGCGCGGGACAGAGGAGAGGCAGTATTCCATTACTAGCGACCGTCAGACCGTTTATGTTGCTCACAGATGGAAATTTCGGCCGGACGCTTGCCACGGGTTCTGCGTCCGAGTGTCCAGAAAAGGTCGGAAAAGGAGACAAAACACGATATCGATCGTGACGAGCGGAAACTTACTTGAAAACCAGGGTAGGGTACCCCTGCGCGGGGCAAAGGAGGGTCACAGAGCCGTCCTTAGTCGTTCGGAAACTCCTGGAGTCGTCGATGGTCGGGAATTTCGGCCTCACGCTGCCAACCGGGTCTGATTATGCAATTAAACAGCAACTTCGCTATCCGAATACCGATATCGGGCAGGTGGATGCGACATTTCGTCCTCTCTTTCTTTTAACTGATTCTCTACCTGTTTAAGGGGACGGGGAACCCCTGTGCAGGGCATATCAGAGCCTGACTTCCGTTCACCGTCGTCCTGAATCCACGTATATCGTCCGTCGAAGGGATCTTTGGACGGACGCTGCCTATTGGTTCTGAAGGACACGCGAACAACCATTCAGAGGATTTTCACTGTCCGTGCATGGAACGGGGAACCCCTGAGGGAAGCAGGGTGGTCCCGAAAGCCACCCTCTCGCTTTCGCGGAAGAAGAAGGAACGACTCGATGTCCGAGGAAACTTCCTAGCCAAAGTCTAGTTCGAGTATTCACGAACATTCCCAACAGCCTACTTTTCTCCCGAGTTTTTCCCAATCTCCCTACGCCTTGCCTACGCAGTCGCAGGTTCCTTTTCTTTCGATCATGCTAGCGCGTGTATCGCGCATCGGTGATCAGAGGTATATCGTACCTAGAAACCGGTACCGGGAATCCTTGGGCAGGGCAGAGGAGCGGTAAATTGCTTTTCGATTCCGTCGAAAGTCCGTTTATGTTGTCCATCGAAGGAAACTTTGGCCGTACGCTCCCCACGGGTTCTGTTTCACAACGAAGACACTATTGACTGTGGAGCCGTTTGCGGCGCGTGGGCCCCCTGCTCGGACCCTTCGTCGTCATTGCGATTCTCGTTGCCGCATCTCTTGGCCATCGTTAGCCTAATTGCGCGGTACTACGCGATTCGGACTCGATGGAATCGCACTCGTATCGACAGGACGATCCATCTGCCATCGTTGACCGACCGCTTCGACGATAGAATAGTTCTGTACCCAACGGAGCTGTACGCGTCTTTGTATGATACTTAAACAATCGGCGCGTGATCCGCATCGTTCGATGCGGACGAGCAAAGATCGAGAACCGTGAAAGCCGACAGCTGCATTGAGCATCACATCTATTCCACGTGTCAGTGGCTAGAGCTTTGCGTTTCGTGTGAAATATTAGAGTGACGTTTGACTTACCACGCGAGAGCGAAGGACAGAGCCCGGAGATCGCGTGAGGGCGCCGCAAAGCGTCGAAAGAATTTTTTCATTTTTCCGTTCAAATTCTATCTTTACTTTTCTTTTCTTTTTTCTTTTTTTTTTTTTTTGCTTTCAATGTTCATCGAAATCGATCATGCCAAGAGTCAAATCATGGGCGGGCGGTGGCGCGTGCCCGCAGGGGTACCCTGTCCCAGCATTCAGGTTCTCCAACTAGCTTGATCTCGCAATTAGACAACGCTATATATCGTCGTCGTTTCTCTCATCTTGGTGCAATTCTTAACCAATAATTTCCTCTTAAACTTACCGACTGTCCAAAGAGAGTTGGTTCGAGTTTACTCGCGTATATACAAAAGTTAATCCGATCAAGCTGGTTGGTTCAAAAGATTACACGTACATAGACGTGGCTACTTCAGCCGAAGGCAATTGATTTTCCGTGATACGTCGGCGTAAAGTGTTACTCGATCGCTTAATTGCGCTACCCGGTTAAGTACTCGATCCGGTTACTCTGTTTCGGGGAAAATCAATTGCCTCGGTAAACAGTTTCGAACCCGGACAAAAGTTTCCCGAAACGGCGCGGTTCGCGCGATAAAAGAGTAGTTAGAGTCCGACCTGCAACACGAATTCGGTATCGCGTATGCGGGAACGATTTACATCGCAAAAGGCTCCTCGTTTACATGCTCGCGTTTATCTCGCGCGGAAACGAATTCCCGAACGACGACGGGTTATATCGTTGGGAACAGAGACAGAGGACGGTTCGAAAAACGTACGAACGGTCGTTTAATTTCGACCGCGAGAGGGAATACGAATTATTCCGCTCCCGAGCGCGCTCGCGTTCATCGCGTCCAGGTTCGAAACTAGAAACACGATTCTGATTTTTGCTCCCGTGGAAAAGGTTCGCGCGTTATTCGAATTTCGCGGTCGTTACGTTGCAAAACGATGAAGAAGAAGGAGGAAAAATAATCAGAACGAATCAGAATCGTGATCTCGATGAAGATGAAAGTGATCGTCTCACGTGAGCTCGTCACTTACCGGTAATGACGAGGCGTCCCTTGGTGGCAGACAGTCTTGTTTCTCCGGTGAGTCTATGCTTGGTGCGGCATTGGTAGGTCTTGTATCCGTCTTCGGGTCCAACATCGCGAATGTGAAGCTCTCCGGAAGGCAGTACCAGGTATTTTCCATCTGTTCCAGTGACCGAGTGGGGAAGAAAATTACACGGATTATTCGCCGGCGTTGATTCGACCGGTGCAACTTTCTAACCAGGGATAATTGACTTATCGGAAAGAACGTTCCGGCCGGTATCGGTTCTATTGGAACAGTTTAATCGAGCTGGAGGAGATTTTACGCCAGCCGTAGTATAAAGTTCATACCGATATGGGTCGAGCAATCAGAAATATTCAATTATCCCGACGACCGCACGATACTCGTCGGCCATCGGCGCACACGTAGCCGGGTGTGCCGACGAGTACAATGCCGTCTTGATTAATACATTGGCCCGCATGCACTCCATTACCTTTTGCTACCTTGGCCAAGTTCGTTGAACGATGAATAGCGACGGACTCTTTATCTATCTCGTGCTTTCGTCGTTCGACGAATCGTTTGGCGATTCAGGCCCGTTCGTCAAACAACGGACGAGGGAATATCGAGTTTGCATTGTTCCCGGCATGCTCGTGAAACGTTCTAAGAACACGATATCGAACACGCTGTCGATCTTTTATCGCTTCTACGATATTCCCTGTAATCCTTTTAATCCGTTCGTCGCGCAAATTGGCTTTTAATCGCGCTCGCGTGACACGAATTGCGAAATTGTTTCGAAAACGAGACGAGAGGGAATGCAACGAAGGGATTAAAAGTTTGGAATCCGAAATGGCGAATTCATTTCGTAACCTCGTGCTACCTTATCTCGCGACGAGTCAACCTCTCTCGTTGCATTATGCTCGATGACTTCCGGTTACAAAATGATCACCGACGAGCGAGCTCGATGCATGCAATCGACTACGACTAAAAGCGACAACAAACACAAGCGTATGTATACGTATACGTATACACGCATATATATATAGTCTACAGCAATAGTCACACAGGGAAAGAAGGGTGGGCGAGAGTGTAAAAGTGGAACCGTGAAGAAGAATTTCGGAAAAGGAAGGAAGTCTGGGACAGCGCGAGCAGCGGCAGTCAACGTCGTACGAACAGTTCAAGAATAGTTGAGCGTTTAGATTGCGAAACGAGGGGCATCCGGGCTTTCGAACGATTTCATGGTACGCCAGAACACGCATTTCCGTCGTCGGTCGATCATCTCGGGGCGCGATCGATGGTCGAGTGGAGGCCGATGGAACGAACACGTTTTCGAAAAGAACGCGACGCTGCTAGCATCACGGAAACGAATCATCTGACCACTTGTTTATTCACTCGTGGCGCCACGGCGCATCCTGTTTCTTTTCTCGTGATCCGTCGCAACCTACCATCGTGGCGGTCGATTTCCGGTCTCCTCGTTCTCGCGATCGCGGCGCACAATGGCGATCGTACCTGTTGCGTGTCTCCTCCTTTCGTTGCGTACGAATCGCGAGGGCGATTTCTGCTCGAACGGAACACAGGATCGCAGAGGATATCGCTGGTTATTACAGCCAGCGATCCGGTCGATGCCCGAGGGAATCCTTGAAACGCCGGTTCGCGAGTACGCGGCCGCGTTCCTCGCGCGATTACCGATGGAAACGATCTTTTTCCCTCGCAACCTATGCGTTCCAAGTGGAGCGTACGCGAGGAAACCCACGCGTTACCGACGTTTCCACCGTGAAAAGAAAGGAAAAAGCTTGGCGACGCGCGGATGAAAGAGAACGAGAAACCGTCTTTTTTCCTTCTCTAGTCCTTTTCGTCCTTTTTTGGCTTTTGGATAAAACGTGGGTGCTGTTGCGCGTGCGTATGCGTGTGTACCGTAATCGGTGCTAGGGTATATTTCAGTGGTCTCGTCTTCGATCCAAGAGTCAACCTCGACGAATTCGGCGACGAAGCTCGGTATGTGACACTTGATAATTGCGGCGTTCCCCCGAAGGACGTGTTCGTCCATCACGTTCACTGCATACCGCTGCCCGACAACTGCAACCAGACACCGGTTTCCGGTTTTACCATAAGCCGCACATCTACATACAGCCTCGTATCCGTGGTGCGATCGATCGTTGCGATGAGCGTTCGAGAATTCGTGCGATCCTCTACGGCCTGTGGAAACCGTGGGGAGAAGAAGAATCGGCCGAGCGGAGGCGCGATTAATCGATCCACGCGATCGGAATAAACGAAGCCAAAGCTCGACTCGGACAGCGGCGGCGTTCTCGTCTCTCCTCTCCCACGTCGACCAATTCTATACGGATTCTATTCGC
This sequence comes from Eufriesea mexicana, assembly GCF_001483705.2. Classification (NCBI taxonomy): domain Eukaryota; kingdom Metazoa; phylum Arthropoda; class Insecta; order Hymenoptera; family Apidae; genus Eufriesea; species Eufriesea mexicana. The sequence goes on along the minus strand of NW_016907910.1, from coordinate 29,893 downwards.
GATCGCGGAAACTCGCGAGGATACCGGATACTCGGTCGATCGATCTCTCCACTCGAACCGGTGATACGCACGAATCGGGGAACGAACGCCCACGCAGCGGCAAAGGAACGAATCGGTGGATCTCCGTCAGCGCGAAAACGGAGCAACGATCTCGCGCTGTGCTCCAACTCTCTGCCCATGCTGATTGATACCGTATGATTGTCCATCGGCCACGTAACTCCCGCCGTTCGAATCGATCCATCCCACTACGTCCACGTGGTCGGCGACGAACGAGGGAACCTGACACTTGAAAATCGCCGCGTTCCCGCGTATCGCGAACTGATCGTAAACCTGAACTTCAAAGTATTGGGCGACCACTGTAATAAAAGCGGAACAGAGTGGAAAGAAAAAAAAAGAAGAGAAGACAGCTGATGGTCGGAGCGCATGGCCGGTGAACGGGCTTTGATCCGGTCGATTAAAATTTCAATGAACCGCGAGGCTGGCTGCTCCGCAAACGAGAGTTCACCGTACGGAGCATCGTCGTCACACACCCGCCACGCTCTCTCTTTCCACCGATGGAAATTAGGCTAGCCGACGGACATCAATTTCCTCGTCGGTTTGATTAGTCCGGCTTAATCTAATCCGAAATCACGAACGAGGCCGACCGGCCGTCCCGTTTTCCGACCATTCCGTTCTCCGCGCGATCGTACGCGCGCCGTACGACAAATATTTGACGCTGGAACACGCTTCCACGGTCTATTTCGTGGCCCTTAATCGCGAACCGAGCGTCGCGATATAGTCTTTTTCCATCGATCTCTCGCTTACTCAAAGAACCTCGATCTCGATCGATAACCGGGCAATCTGATTCGATCGACCGACACCTAGGCTACCACGCTCTCACGGACACGCTCGTTAACTGACCGTGAAGTAAATTCCATTAGGCCGCGGCGTATTACCTTCCGCGCTCGATCGTTAGCCGAACAAAAGTGGATCGCCCTGTTCGCGGTCGCGTTTAATTCGCGCGACGGGCTCGATTAATCGGACTTAACCTAATCCGGTGGATCGCGGCGGGTAACGAGGCCACTGCCAGCCGCACGCTCTGCCTCCGCGTTCCGTTTGCGTCGGCCGCCTCGGAAAGGGCAAACTTTTCATAGGCCAGAGCAATTTGCACGCGTTCCACTCTATCGTCACAGACAAACCACCTCTCCTTTCCCCCGTGCACTCCAACGGTGCATCCTGTACACCCTGAGAGCGGACGACGGTACGAGCGCCGACGCGCATGCCGTCAAAGCGTAGCACGCCGAGCCGTCCGTTCGCGCGAGAGGGATGAGCACGCTGGTAATTCCATTTATTAATTCCATTAAAATGCCGGCAGGACCCGTCGCGTCGTTGGTAGGTCGTTGGAATCGAGCGTAGGCGGTAAATCGAATCGGCCGCGTTGCAGGGACCGACTTTCGTCCAAAGCCGCGAAACAAACTCGACCAATCGCATCGATCCGGTCTTCGTCCAGTTCCGGATGAGGCGTTACGCGAAAGATGAAAGAGATCGACGACAACGGATAGAATTTTCTTTGATGCGCGACGCAACGGAGGACCGATCGCCCGTGCTCACCCCCGGTCTTGCCAAATACGCTTTCTTTAATCGAGACGAGGGAAGTACCCTTTTCTTCTTGGTTGCTCGAGGAGTACGTGGACCCGTCCTCGACAGCCAGCCACTCGATCACGTCTACGAAATCTGCCACAAAGCTGGGTACGAGACACTTCAAGGTTCCCGTGTTGCCGCGCAAGACGAACTCGTCGGTGACCCTCGTCTCGTAGAATTGGTGGACCACTGCAACGCGTGTCTTTTTTTCAGAGAAGGCGTGATCGCGAACGCGAAAACGAGACGAGAAACGCGGAAAAGATTGATTTCGAAGCGATAGATTGGCCACGGAACGACGTTCGCGCTCGTGCCGGCTTCCCTTCCGTTCCATCGGAATTCGTTCGTTCGATGGGAAAAGGGAAATGAAACTTTGAAATTGGAGCGAGGGTGAGAAACGGAAGTCCGTTCCTCTGGCGTAGGTTCGTACAGCAACGAGAGATCACACCGACTCCGCCTACCGTAATCCTCTCCGGCCGTGTAAATCGTTCCATCGTCGGCTATCCATTGATCCACGTAAACGAACTCGGACACGAAACTCGGTATTTTGCATTTCATGATCGCGCTGTTCGCCCGGATCACGTACTCGTTCTCGGCCTCGGTGACGAAGAACTGCGAAACGACTGCCCGCGCGGGCACACAACACAGGATACGTGATCAACCATGATCGTGATATGCATGTATAGGTGGTACTGGTCGCGTTAAGGGTTAATCGATCGCGCGAATTCGTCGCATTCGACGACACGCCTCGAGGTATCCGCCTCGTCCGATCCACCCCTGTGCGAGATGCTTCGCCGGAAAGTAAAATTCGAACCTCGACGATTCCCGAAGAATCGACACTTCGGAGTTCGCGCCGACCGAGCGAACCGACGGATTAAACGCGATACGAGGGTGTTGGGAAGTTTCTCGTAACAGACTCGACGCGTCGACTCGGGACGGACGAGGGGATTCACCGCGAGGCGTGTCTGAATCCGTTTTAAAGTCGAACCCCCATAGTACCCTGGCCGACAGCGGGATCCTCCGGCAGATAGACCTCTCCGTCCTCTCTGATCCACGCCTCGACCGTAACGAACTCCGCGATGTAACTCGGGATGCTGCACTTCAAGATCGCGCTGTTCCCCCTGATCACGTACTCCGTGAGAATTTCCGGCTGATACGGCTGCGTGACGACTGCACGGAAAACAGGCTACTGGCGAATCGTCTCGATGGCATCATCCGAGTCCCTCGATAGCTCCGTGAGCCATTCCCGCGTGAGCTCGTCGATGCTTCTCGAGCTCGGATTTCGCACGGAAAAACGAAAAGCGACGGGTGGTCGATTAAGCGCGTGGCTCGATCTAGCAACGGATACTCGCGCGATGCCCGAGCGGCCGGCGCTTGGTAATCGAGTTCGTTTATTTCCTTAGGAGAGCCATATAATCCCGGCGTGAGAGCCGCAGCGGATGGTTCATTAACCCTCGTCGCGTTGCCGCCGCCGTTCAACTGCCGCCAGACTGGACCGCGCCGGAAACGAATCGTTACCACGTGCCACTTTGAACTTTTACCAAGTTTGTCGGGAAACGAAGCGGCCGAGGATGAGAAGAAAAAACCGAGGAGGGGCCCAGTCGCGGACGATCGGGAGCAAGAACGAGAAAAGGAACGAAGGGAATACGGAGAAGGGAAAAAGGGTAGGACGAGTGTAGTACCGTAGTCGTTGGTCGGCTTGAAGGTCGAACCGTCGCTTCCCACCCAGGAGTCGACCGACACGAATTCCGCGACGAAGCTGGGTATGGTGCACTTCAAGATGGCTGCGTTTCCGCGTATCACGTATTCGGACACGACCTCCGCTTCGTAGTACTGAGTCACGACTGCATGGAAATAGGGGCGTGCGATAAGTCGTTGCGCAATTAGCGTGACACCGTTAACGAATCGCACAGGCTGCGACCGTTTCGTTCGGCAAAGGTGTATTCGGCATCGCGCGTGCGACCGAACACCGGGCACCCGTCTAATGCTCGGAAACGATCGGCCCGAGTGTCATACGACGTTGACCAACTTTACCCCCGCTGCCAGCTTTCGTCATCGAACCCCGCAATCCCAACCACCCCCTAGAACCCCTACCGTTCTTCTCGTTCGGGTTAAAAGTGTTTCCTTGGTCGTCCTGCCAGCCGACTACTTGAACGAACTCCGCGACGAAGCTGGGTATGCTGCACTTGAGTATAGCCGCGTTGCCGCGTATCACGTACTCGTTGTTTACTTCGGACTGATAATACTGGTGTACCACTACAATAGACGGAAATGCCGATAATCAGCCGCGTTCTAAGCGATACGCGTCGGCTCGCGCGATCCCTTACGCGCGCTCGATTATAGTCGGCTACATGCACGGACTATACGAAATCTGAAATCAACCGTGGCATTATCGATCTCGTTGTTCCCTGGAAGCCTGTGTATGCCAGTGCGGCCGATGCGGTTCTCCACGAGGTTCTCGATGACGCGGAGAATACGTATATAGGCGAGCTAAAACGAGATTACCCCGTAACGAATAGCAGCGTTGGGACGCACGACGTTGACGACAGCTTCTCCGGTGACGTATTCGACGTCGTGGTCTCGTAATCGTGGTCGTGGTCGTGGTCGTCGTCGTCGTCGTCGTCGTCGACTCTCGCCGAGCAGATCGATTCGCTGGGTCGCATCTTACGCCGCAGCCGCGAGAGCTTAGAAAAGCTTGCATCCAGGAGGAGCACGTCGACACGTCGGCAAACGATCGGTGCACTTTGACTCCGTGTGCACGCCCGTTTCTACGCATGTGCGAGCACGCGAGAAAAGACCAGGCGGACACGGTGGAGAAAGCGAAACGGAGCGAGCGCGAAACGAGAGGTAACGCGAAGGGTGGTGAGAAAGAAAGAGAGAGAGAGAGAGAGAGACAGAGAGAGAGAAAAAGAGCGAGAGAGAGGGGAACGTCTGACGTCGATGTCGACGATGTGCTCCAATTATTTGGGCCAGCACGCTCCCCGGTAGAAATAACGAGCTGGTAGGAACGTTAACGAGACCAGTCGACGATGTTCTCGCGTGCGCATATGTACATCGATTATGCGAGCCGAGAGCGACTGACCCAAGCTTTCGGTCCATTGCTCTATTTTCTATGGATTCGCGACTGGCCGTTTGCCGTGACAATTGCCCCGATAAACGTCACGCACGCGATCGCTCGACGCGACGTCCGGCGTTTCCTTTCGTTCCCGTTCAACGCGTCCTAGCTTTCCACGATCTGCTCGCGAGAATCGTCGCGACGCGACGCGACCATCCTTTCGAAAAGCTTCTACGCTTCGACGTAAAGTCGATGGAATGACGCGGGGACTACCGTAATCGTCGCCAGGTACGAACTCCTCTCCTTGATTGGTGTGCCAGGACAGAACCTTCACGAAATCGGCGACGAAGGACGGAACGACGCACTTCAAAATGGCACTGTTCCCACGAATCGCGTACTCCTTGTTCACGTCCGTGTCGTAGTACTGCGCCACCACTGCGATTTCGTCGTTAAAAAAGAGAAAAAACCTCGCGATCGAAACTCGCGAGCAAACAGCACCGCCCTCCGGTCTCCGTTTTTCGTTTCGAATATTTCGTACTCGAGCCCTTGGAACTGGGTCGTGCAACTGGGTCAACGATGCACCCTCGCGCGAATTACATAGTCCGACGGGCGATTAAAAATTTCACCGGTCTTTTCCACGTTACCCAATGCAAAGCCAGACTCGGAGGAATATCGCCAATTATAGGTTTCCGTTGAACCACCCGGAGACCGAAGAGAGGCGAATGTTCACCGCGAACAACGGCGGCGGCAGCGATTACTCGTTATACAAGCCCTGCTCTAATTTTCCCTGATCATTGGAGGAAACGGCGATAATTGCCACTGATATCGTATGCTCACCGGATGTGTCGCGATTGATAAACGCGAGGCGCGAGTTACTGACCCAAAAATGCTTACGGAGGTATACTCGGTCGTTCGCTGTTCGAAACAGCTGCAAAGAAAACGTTTTAGGTTTCCCGTGCCTGGCCCATCTTTCTCGTCGTGCCGCTGTCGTCTGTCAACGCTAGAATTACCAAAGTACTCGAAATTACGCGTTTCCGATCTTTTATTTTTGCAATCGCTCGAGACGCGTAGCTGTTCTTTGGCACCGTTGATATCAATTTTTATTTAGATCGGCATGTAATCATCCGTACTAGTCTATTTTCGTTACACCGTCCCAGATATTATCGTCTCCGTACACGGTACCTAGGTACGCGTTATGGATCGGTAGTTCTAGCGTGAAATCATATCTGTCGAATGAATACTTTATAAAAGTCACTTTTCTAGTTATTCCTTACTCGAAAATAGATATTTAAAATTACCAAAAAAAAGTGGATTCTTTGCTATTTTTGATGCTACATCGCGACAACGGCATGACGCGTCTGTCTTGAACATCTTGCTCCGTTAAAATTCCAACCGAACGTCGTTTTCGAGAAATATCTCGTTAGAAAAGCGACAGATGGCCAGGCAACGGCGAGGGTTTCCGCGTGATTTTTGGAATGGAAGAGGATAACCACTTACCGGCTCTCACGTTAACATCTCGGCTGTGAACTGAACCTGCTGGGGAACGCGCCAGACAGCTGTATACCTGAGCATGAACCTCTTGACGATAATCCTCGGCGCGGAAAGGAGGGAAGACCAAGTTTCCATTCGGTAAAACCTGCAATGAGACGATTTTTCATTCGATTCGCGAAAGAAGCATGTAACGAGGCGACAATTAATTCGACCTTCTTGGCCGTCGAACGACTGACGTAAGATCGTTCGCTGCATCGGTAATACGAACGCGTGGCACGTGGGTTGTCCGAGTGTTCGATAGCGGCAAGTCGGTCAGGTCCGATCGCGCGAGAAGTAGATACGAAGGACGAAACGATATTACTCGAGTACGGGTCGTAACGACTGGAACGAAATTTCCCGAAAGGAAGGAAAATACCTGTCTGAGTCCGGGAACATCTCCTACAGCGCTTCCGTCAGCACGAACCCAAATGATATCCGGTTGGGGGTTTCCTCTGGCCTGGCATTCGACGACAGCTCCGGTTCCGTTCGAGAAGTCAATTCGGTTTGGTGGTTCCTTGAGAAATACCGGTCCCATGGATTCATCCTCAGCGCAAGCCACTGCGAAAAGACAGAAAATCGTGCAGTTTACCGGAAGAACGCAGCAACGCGATCGATACCGATCGTACGAGCAGCTCCTTCTGCCGGTGGCAGTTGCAGCGAAGGAGATGCAACCGCGAGTCAAGAGAGATCGATTAATCGAAACTGCCACCGGCAAAAGGAACTTTCGTTGCGTGTCTTTCAGCCTCGCTTATCATCCGTCTCCGCCAGGATACGCGACACCCACGTTCAATTGGCGCGTCGCCAATTGCAGCAAACAACAGGTTGCCGGTCTGCTATTGAATAATATGCTATCAACGTCACGTGACCATAAGGGAGACGGCAATGCGTGATTCCTTTTCCGTCCCGGGGATCCCCGATTTCATCCATCCGCGTGGAGAATCGTCACGATCGACTCGTGGATGGTAAAGATCGGTATCGCGGCCTCGAGGCGAGTCGAACCACGAATTTCCTCGTCTCGTTCCGCGCCGTTTCCTTTCCAGCGTATATTTTCAACCTCGACGTCGGTTTCCGCGTGTTTACGATTATACAAGAGTTCCTTGTTCCACTTTCGTGGCGCGTAACCGCCTACCGGCTTATAACCACTGTTACGACCAGGCGAGAACGGATAAACGCGGCACGCTGTAAAATCCAAGTCACGAAGAACCGGTTAGCGAAGCGTACGCTGGCCAGGCGAACGACAGGAGGTGCACAGGTACGGGGAACAGGTGTTCCGAACTTTTGTCGTACCGAAACTGCACGGACTCGTTTTTCCACGAAGCCCGTCTATTCTCGTTGGCTCGTTCCACGAACGCGTACGCGCATCCAGCCAATTCGATTACGCGCCTCTGTGTCGCTCGTCGTCCCGCGAAATGGAATTACGCGCAAAACGGGCGAGATTTCGCGCGACCGTCTTTCGGAAAACACCTTCCATTCGGCCGGATCGGAGCGTCGAACGAGCAGCTCGTTCGTTAACCATCGATGATGGGAAAAGGTGGCAAAAGGAAGATCGATCGCTGACCCGATATGTCCGGTGTGTAAAAGCGTTTTTCGTGAAGTTCCAGCGTTACGCGCTCGCGATCAAAGACGAGATTCTTCCCGGTCGATAACCGCTCTGTAATCTATATATAGGCAAGCTTTGAGACGTCCGGACGCGCTGCATCGAATATATTTCCAGCAAAGATACGCGCGCGTACGCGTTTTCAACGCGCCGATGTGTTGCCCCGTTCACACGGTGGAAACGATGCGCGTGTGACTCACGCGCCTACGCTTCACGCGTGTGCAACTCGAAAGATCGTGACGGCCATAATAATCCGGGGACAGACTTTTGAAAAGCTCCGACCACGAGGAACGATCATCCTTCGCTTCCCGTTTTCTCTTTTCTTTTTCTTCTTTCCTTCTTTCCGCGACTCATCCCGGCGTAACGCGGATGTCGAGTGGCGATAAGTGTGTCGCGGCAGCGCGAATCGCGGCCCGTTTAAAGCGGAAAGGACCGCGTCGACGAAAATATTCTCTTCGCTCGGAAATCCCTCGGAATTTTCACCGTTCGAGTTTTGGGTCAAGTACGGGTTTCGTCCGTCTTTTCGATTTAAGTTCTGCCGACTATTTTTAAACCTGCCCGGCGACTCTCTCGCCTCCTAACTGCGCGCGTGTCTTTTCCTACGGTACACTTATCGTTAGACACAGCGCGACCCTCGCATTCTCCTCGTCGCGACCGATTTTGCTCCTTTTGTCGGAAAGTATCCTCCAGCGGGTGCTGAATCATCGCCGATGTGCCTCGTGCTGGACACGACGCACGCGAAATCAAAGGATTCACCTGGCGGGGCACGGCCGGCTACGATTCTCTTTCAGGCACGGCCGTTCTCCGTTCTGGGAACAGCAGCTGTTCCTTTCCCTTGCTTTCCTCTCTCCCCTTCGTTCTTGCTCTTTTCTTCGGCAGCTGCAGTCCGTGCTCCGTTTCTACCTACCTACCTACGCCTCTCGCGGACCTTTCACGAGCTGACGGATGCCGAATGAAGCAACGCGAGATTGCATCGACAATCGCCCCAACTGATTTTCCATCCGTCCCTCTTCCTCCTCGAGGGGGCACGAAATTCTGCTCCGAACCACGGGGAACGCGAACGATCCCGCAAATTACGGGAACGAGTCTGTATCTCCTAACAGCGTGGAACAATTGTACGAAAGAAAACGTGACTAAGATGATTATTTCGTCACTCCTACGATGCCGGCGTGTTTACCCAAGAAAAAGCTAGAAATTTTATCGTCGATTCGCGTCGGATTATCTAACGGGCGCGTCACGTTGATAGCGATTGCAGATTCTTCGCCTTAATCGTATCTAATCCTCCCATTGACCGAGCACGTTCGAGGAACGTGTTATCCGGAAGATTGCTGAACGAAAGATGAGTTACTGCATCAGCTGCTGACCTCACGACTCACGGCAACGTACCATACGTGCTGGCTGCATAAACGATCAGATGGCCAAGACGGAACGCGGTAACGCGTACTTTCTACTCGTTACGATTCTACGAGACAACGAGATCGTCCGTTCGCGGATCGAGATCCATTTCCATACGAAGGACCTCGCGACTCGCGATGACCGTTCGCCATTACCAGTAGCATACTCTTTTACGTCTAGCTGACTCACCGTTCGTCAATGCCAAAAGAGCCAACAGCAACATCGTAGTTAGATAGTGGGGTATATTACACCCCCCTCCTGGAGGATCACGCCACATTCTGATCCTGTCTTCCTTGGACGCACTGATTCTTGCCTGATTTCACAGAAAAACACGCGAACTTGAGACAGAATCACGTGGGCGATCGCAACAGCTGCACGCTGACGGGCCAAAGAGAGGAGAGACGATTAAAATGGATCGCAAACGATTTCCCGAATCGCGCTTCCCGCCTGCAAGAGGATGCACGCGAGTTCCTCCTAGTCCCGGGCGTAGCCGATGAATATGTTTGATTCGAGTGACCTTAGCACGGTTCAAGGCCGACTGGTTGGCCGGTTCATCCGCCGATTATGCTCGCCGGCTGTGTACGATATGGAAATTGCGCCGAATTTTTATTACGCTGCTCGCGAACATCGCCATGCATGACTACGACCGGTGCAAGCCGTTAAGCGGAAGCGGAACACGTCATCGGTCGTACTTAATAGTTCCCACTGTTTCTACATTCTCGTACGACCGGCATGCCATCGCGACACGTATCAAAGCAGCGTTTACTTTTTTTCCTGGCGAAGCAAAAGCGAAAAAAAAAGGAAGCGTCGCGTAGGCGAACGACGAGGCTCGTTGAAATCTGTGGTGCAGATGAGCGAGCGAGATCCTGGAGGAAGAGCCTCGGCGTTCGGCTGGCTGAAATCACGACGATATACGAGGCCTGGTGCGCGTCAACGTTTTAAGCAGGCTAAAAAGCGAAGCGGACGAAAACGGAGGAGGATGGGAAAAGAGAAAAACGGGGGAAAAAAGGAAATCAATGCGTGAAAACTGAAAGTGCGCGAAGCCTTTAGCGTCCGTCGGCTCGTGATAATCCCTGGAACACGTTGCCGGTCGTTTTTCAAAAGCACCGGCAATACAGCGTGCACGTGCTGAATCGTTGATAGCATGGGTTAGGTAGGAAGAAGACAGTGCGAGCGGGAGAGACGAACGGCGGATGAGCAGAGAGAAGAGAGACGGAGAAGCAGGAGCGAGAGAGAGAGGGTGAGAGAGTGGGTGAGAGAATGGGAAGGAGAGAAAGAGAGAAGGAAGCAGAGAAGAACGGAGTAGCGCGGCTCGTCGCGGAGCTGCTCCCTCTCGGTGGGTTTATTGATCGCAGGGTGCGGAGCGGACCAATCTACCCCTCGTGCAGCGTACGCCATGCTTGCTGGTATTTGTCTGAACCAGTCCGCTTGCTTGCCAGCCAGCCCGATTCTCCGCTCCGCCGTCAGCCTTCGCTAAATCCGGAAAACCCGCCCCCGACCCTATAATATGCCGCATGGCCCGCTACCTGCACCAGAAATACTACTCTCTCCCTCGTTCCCAAGAATCGCGCTGCCTTTGCCAAAGGTGCAGATCCACCAACGGATTACGACCAACCTAACCGTCGTGTCGTCATCGTCGTCGTCGTCGTCGTCGTCGTCGTTCGATTAATTAAACCCGATGTTAGTAGTACTACGACCGATAGATCTGGGCCATACAACGTCTATCTGACTGCGAGGAAGGTCACCACCCTTGCACGCGACGCGGATCAACCGTATCGTCTTTTTCTCCGATAGCGATCCTCCTTCCGGAAAGAACAAGGCTTTCTTTCACGACGAAACGCAAAAAAAGGTGTTTCTCGATAGTCGCATGTGCTCGTTCGCCAACACGGCTGGCTCTGCTGTTGCTGCTACTGCTGCAGTGCCCGTTCAATCGTTTCGCAGTTGCATCGAGTCAACTCGATCCTTCGATGCGGTGCACGAAGAAATCGCGTGCTGTCTTTTCCTCGCAGGCGTTTCACGTACTTTCTACGTGTTCTAGAATCAAACGATCGACTTGTCAATTTCGTTCGACCCCTCGGCTGACAATCCCCGAGTACATCGACCTAACTTCTGCCAAGAATACGATCCCGTCAGCGAGCTGTTGCGATCACTCGGTAGCGAGAGAACGCTGCAATCACGAATCTCTCGATCGTGAACGGATCACCCACGATAGTCACACTCTACGTTCACAGGAACACACATGCACACGCGTACACACCCACGAGAGATTTCGCAAATCCTCGAAGGACTAGCGGAGATCTTTTCGAATCCGCCTCCTTCGCACGCGAATAATCGCGCGAATTTTTAACGAGGCAAAACCCTCCGAACGTGACTCACACGTGCGACAGCCACACACCGCTTTTCACCGTTTTACGTACCAACGTCACGTTGATTAAATCGCAAAGATACACGCTGACCACACCGGTCCGGTGAATAGAACGAACACTCTAGGTCCGTAGACGACCGAAGAGTGCGAGGAGCGTCGTTTGCTTCGGGACAGCGGCTGCTCCACGGGATCTCGAGGTCGGCGGTGGGGGGTCGTCGTCGTGGTTCGCTGTTGCCTCTCATTGTGGTGGGGACGGTCGGCCGGTTGGTCGACCTTTGTCGCGCGCCACGGAAGCTATGGCAGTATGCGTATTTTCGCACCGACTCCTCTAATTGTAATTGTTCCATGTTTATGCGCCGTCACGTCTCCAAATTTCACTTCCTTAAAGCATTTTTGACGCGATAAATGGCTCTGCTTAATGCACGGTCTGCTACTTTCTCGTCGCTCGTTCTCGGCGTCTCATTTTTCAATCGGGAAGGAAACTCTCTCGTTTTCGTATCGTAGTGAACGGGATCTATGGTAACAGACGTTTGGACAATTTCTTATCGGGAAATAGTTTCGATAGAGAAATTGAACTGAAAGATGGAAGTAATAATATTTAATACTTCGTATTAAAAATATATGAAATTTGCATTCGACTTTATTTTCTATACGTCGTTCTACGCTGGTACTACATGTCTGTCGTTCGCGCGTTTAAATATTTGAATGATTCGTGCAAATATAGAATAGCGATGAATGAAGCTTGAAAACACCGTTTCGTAGTGACGTAAAGGAACACCGGCGAAACGCGTCATCGAAAGATGACTGCTTTATTGACTAGTTTTTCGAAGCCCTACGAATTGTCGAACTGATTTAGTTAGTGCGGCACTTGATAAGGAAGGATTCGTCTGTAACGCGTCACTCTGACAAGAATTCGTGTCAAATATGGTTGAAAGAGAGCAAACGAAAAAGGATATAAAAGAATTGGCAAAAAATGACAAGTATTCGATATTACTTCCAACGTACAACGAAGTCGAGAATTTACCCATAATCGTTTGGCTGATCGTCAAGTATATGGACGAGAGGTAATTATCGTGACAACATAACCTCAAATACGACTGATGTCATTGCTTCTATGCGGTGTGGTTAGACAATTATAAATATGAGATCAGAAAGATTGATCAGTCATGTGAAAATATACAACATTCTAGTGAACTTGATTATGAAATAATCGTGATAGACGATGGTTCTCCAGATGGGACATTGGATATGGCTAAACAGCTACAAAATGTGTACGGAGAGAACAAAATAGTCTTGAAACCGAGGGAAAAGAAGCTTGGACTGGGCACGGCTTATATGCATGGGATTAAACATGCTACGGGAAACTTCATTGTCATTATGGATTCAGATTTGTCCCATCATGTATTTATATTGAACCTGAAACAGATACTTAAAAAATAATTTTGTGCCTTATGTTCTTCCTACTTTTTGTAGCCCAAATTTATACCAAAAATGATAGAGCAACAGAGGTATCTGGATCTAGATATTGTTAGTGGTACCAGGTATGCACATGGTGGAGGAGTTTATGGCTGGGATTTCAAGAGAAAATTAATAAGCAGAGGAGCAAATTTCCTAACGCAACTATTATTGAGACCAGGTGCCAGTGATCTCACAGGCAGTTTTAGGTATATGATTTACAAATTGGTCGACACTTTCGTTATTTTTAACGTAAATTTTACATTGTTACAATTGTAGGCTATATAAAAAGGATGTGTTAGAGAAGCTCATTCAATCCTGCATATCAAAGGGGTATGTCTTCCAGATGGAAATGATCGTAAGGGCCAGACAATTCAAATACACCATAGGAGAAGTTCCAATTACGTTTATCGATCGTATTTATGGGGAATCAAAGCTGGGAAGTTCGGAAATTATTCAATTCGCGAAAGGTCTTCTGTATCTTTTCGGAACTACGTAATACAACGTACAATAAAAATAAAAGATACAAATTTTATCCGTCGTATTATAAATCATATTATATAAATGAAATTACGTATAAATAAAACATTGTATATTGCTATACGTTTTTTTAAAATAAATACTTAATGTCCATGCTTCGATCAATTTTGACGTAACAAAATCCTATTTTTTCGAGTTAATAAAGGGCAAATGCTTACTTTAAAAGCGGAGAAGCACGTGTGTACACACGTGGTCGTGAATGAGAGACACGATACACATATAACGATTCTAGCGAGCGATTCCACCCTCGCCGCACCCTCTGACGTCACGCAGCCTCCGTTTATTGATCCATTACAAAATTACAGTCTATATTTCGACTTGAGCAGAATAGAAGACGGTGCCACAATGTGCCATGTACGGAAACTAGCCAAGATGTGAAAAAAAGAATTTTTCAACGTTATAAATGCGATTTACATAACCATATATGATAATATAACAAATAAACTTTCGACATTAATCCATATACGTATATTTAATCCATCTATTTACGATTAAGTGAAAATAACCATTTCCATATAAAATTAACGATAAAAGTATCTTCGCCATCCACTATTTTACCACTCCCTTCGTAAACGTCAGAACTGGCCTAAAGAAAACTACCGAATCGTGCTTTTCTAATCGATCATCGGCTTTTTTGTTTCTCGATAGAACAGCCTGAAAATACGAGAGTGGCTCTTCTGACGAGCGAAAATGCTCGAGGTCTCGAGATCAGAGTTTCCCTTTGCGAAACGGGTGCAGTTAGTCAGTTCTGTCGCAAGCTTCGCCGCGGCCAGACGTGCAAGTGGCGTTGCCTACGCGCCGGGGTGAAACTTGCAAGCTCCCCCTTATCGAGCTTTCAGATGGCTGTGCCTTTTAGATTTTGACCTTTTCTTCATTTTCCTTTTCTCCTGTTGTATACATTTTTTTATTCTTCACTTCGTTCGAACATATATGATTCTGGTACGTCGTTCTCGCCGCTGAGAAGTCATCCCCGACATGCCACGAAAAATCGGATTCAACGTCGTGTATGCAACCAGTAAGAGAACATCAGATTGTGATTGTGAAAAACATCGAACAACGATAACCTATAGAGCCGTGCGTGAATTTCTGCCGATCCCGAGGGTTCACAACGTTGCGGCACACATGCTTTCGTACAAGGGAATTCCCCGAAGGGTAGAAAATCGTGCAACGGTTTGCACACGCTGACATCGATTTCCTTTATTTCGTGTAAAAGATTTCGTTTTTTCGGAAGTTGCTGCTTTAAAAGGAAACGAGTTAACAACAACGACTCGACACGTGCTTCACCGCGTCTCGTTGCAGATTGCATATTGCTTTCGAGCGTAATGAATTCCTAATCGATGCTCGTTTTGCACCCTTTGGGATAATTAAATATTGTCTCAAGCATTCCCGGTTAATAGACGCGGAGAAGTAGCACACGATGAGTTTCTTCGGTTGTTGTGATCGCGAAGCGTAAGGCGAGGTACAGCATCGCGTGACGAAGTCTCGTGCTAACACCATTGAAAGTATAATTTCAGTCAAAACGTTATCGATTACAGAGGAATCTCCATATTTACCTACAAAGGAAAAGTATACGGCCGCGCAAAGTATGAACTGTATAATTAAAACGTGGGAAACCTTGATAGAAAAATCGCGAAAGGAAAGGTTGTGGGCGATTAATGGAATCGAAAGAATATTCTTCAAACAGTCCTTTGAAGCAATGTCCCTTTACGATCGCGAATATTTATCTTAATTCCGTAAAATATTCTTGGTACTCGAAATGATCGTATTCAAAATTTTCACAAAATCTTCACAGGCGAAGAAGATAGGCATTCTTCGCTAGAACTGAATGTTCATGGGCCAACGGTAAGGGGTTGGCAAAGTTCAAGGAGATGTACATATCCTCAAGAACTCATTCTACGCCTTCAGGGCCCGACAAAGCTTACAAGGATACAAGTCTTAGTTCATCAATATTTAATTCGTAAGTTGCGAATTCGTTATGAGCAATCCACGTATACGCTATCCTCGTCGACTTCTTTCCCTTTATTTTTGCATCGCAAATTATTCAACGAAAATTGAATATCACGATCTAGTAGAAACTGTGGTGCTCTTTTCTAGAAAGAAATTCGGTAACAATGAAAATCGAATTAGCGCTGCAACCCCGATTTCCCGAGGCTAGGTCGTTTTGTCCTCTGCGCCTTACCCTCGTTTCTTATTCTACTTACTCTACTTTCAGCTGAATGCCGTGCTACGTTTTACCTTTTTATTGTTTGTAAACTCCTCTTTTCTTCTGCGAACGGCATACTAATAAGATAGCAGCTTATTAATCATCGTGGAATCCTTGCAGCTGAGAAACTCGAGATCTGGGCATCGAAAGAAGAGAATGCATCCGTGACGACCAAGTTCAGCTATTTGGGTTACATTATGTTGTCCGACAATGCCTCTACGATGTATAAAAGCAGAGAGCTGAAGAGCGCTGCTCTTCCGGAAAAAGAGGCGGTCTCGCTGAAACTGAGACTTCACAAACCGCACAGTAACGCGCACAATATTTATCAACAGGTACACACGATCTCGACGTGCACGCTTGAATGCAACATTGAATGCAACCGATTGCACACGCATTTGAAATTACAGGTTGGTCTTATCGCGATTAATATCCTCGGTGAACCTTACGGGCAAGAGCTCACCGGCCAAGGAGACGCACCTTATAATCCTCATTACACGTCCCCGTACGATGATTTGGCGTTTGAAATGTACGTGGACCGAGAGGTAGCCAAGATCATAAGGCAGATGGAAACGAAAAAGTTGCAGGCTGCGGAGGGTGCGTGTGAAAATCATGTCTAAGTAAGAATGACAATTTCGTGAAAATTTGAATACTGGTATATTTCTAGAGGAGAGATTCGTGTACGCGTCGAAACTTAAAGTAGCGATGGAGAACCTGAGGAAAGCCGGAGAACGTCTGGGGAAATATGAATTGGAAAAGAAATACGCCATAGCTTTAGAGGATTACGACAAGGCCAAAGCGAAGAAGGCACAAGCGCAACAATATAGACAACAAGTCTACCAGAGCTTAGAAGTGCAGGATCTACTAGAACCTCATGGGGTAAATATGTATTTTTAAATAGAGTACCTAATTAATATTTACTTACTCGTTTGCCGTACCCTTGCCTGAACAGCCATTGGAAAAGAACAACAAATCGTCAGCAGAGGGGAAAGAGCCCATATCCATAGATACTTGTACCACGAGTACAACTACTGTTCCTGAGGATATCACATCTCCTCCGAGATTAGTAATTCCACCTAATCGCGATGGAGCTATATCGCCGACAGGACCGGCGCATCAACCACCTGTTTCACCTTTACATCAGAAACCGAACAGCCCTGGTAAATTAATTTCCATAGCGACTGACAAACCCTAATAATAAGGTACTATCCAAACACCCTTCCCCTTTAACAGATATTACCGACAGTCCTACAAATGGCGTAGTGGAAAGACAAAATAACTGCAACAAGGGATCTCTCAGGAGGAAAACCAAGTCGGCAGGACCAGCACTGCGGTCGAGCTATGAGGCTTACGAGGAAAGGACAATTCCTGCTTTAAGACAGTAAGACATGGAAAATATAGACGGTAAAGAATCGTTATATGACATTGCTGAATTTCAGTTCGCACACGAATGAATTCACACGGGAATGTCACATGGATAATACGGAAACAAAAGCGATATCTAAATTGAATGACAGAGAAAAGAAGCAAGCTGCCTTACCTATCTCCGTCTTCGGAATAGAAATGGTAAAGCAAGCTTCAGACGACTATCTCGATTAATTTCTAAAACTATAACTAATAAAATTAACTCTACGTGTTCAGGTAGAGAAATTCTATTCGAAACAATTCACGGATAAAGAAGAGGGTCTGATGCAGCTGAAGGAGGAATTGAGGACCTTCGATTCAGAAGTTTCGAAGCATTCCGCAAATAAGACAGCTAGAGCTGCGATTTTGCTGCTACACAGAGCTCTCAGAGATAAAGTATTCAGCGTGTATAGTCTGGCAGCACAATTAATTCGAATTTTCTTCTCGGAATTTGCAACTGATAGGTATTCGCGTAATGTATTATTTGATGATAAATTTATTTGATGAAAATTACAAATTCATCGTAAATTATCGTCTTTTTATCATCTTAGAGTATCTTCCACGGAAATTGCGAGAAGCGTGGATAGGCTACTTCCGGAATTATTGACGAAATCAGGGGACACTACTCCGAGGATCCATAACATGGCAGTACACACGATACTCAGCATGGCAGACTGTAAATGCGTCAGGGATTTGCATATTATACCAGTGCACTTAACAAGGCCCGTTAGTAGTAGCACTCATCAAAGATTAGCGCTTAGCAGATTAGAAATGGTGGAGCAGCTAATTCTCAGCCACGGAATATCTACCGATAAACAAAGGTGACTCAAAATATCATAATCTCAAATGTATATCTTGGATATGAAATATGAGAAATGCCAAAAAACATCAGACCTCTGCGTGTGACAGCCGATGCGATTTTATTTATGGACGTCACTCGCAGAGGTCCACCCTCAACGTTAAGACTAATACGTTAAAACGCAATTACTCTGATAAGGCATTGTAATTGTTGTAGTGGGCTTACTTGTCGGACATTGTCAGAATTGGGTTCCTCGGGATTGCACCATCCAGCTGAAGCAGTTAGGAAAGTTTCCGAAAGGATTTTAGTGCTGGTGTACAAAGTGAATCCCAGATTGGTCCGTAAGCAATTGCCTCCTGATGATGACATCACCAGAAGGAACTTATTGTACCGTCAACTTTTCCATGAATTCGACTTGATTGATCTTCAGGTAAAGGTCTTCTTTCTTGAGGAAGGTATTTTAGATATACATATGAAAAAGTCACATTTACCTTGTTACGTGCGTATCCGTTAGAGGAAAAAGGAATCTGAAACGAGCAATAAAACAACGACACCTACTCAGACAAAATCAACGGAGAATAATGTAGCGAACTTGACGAAATCTCCTTCGAGAACGAGTCCTGTTGTTAGTACTGGAAGCTCAACAAGCATAACTTCTCCGTCCGAGAACAGTACGGAACATAAAGGTGACAAGTGAGTGATGTACCATTTCTTTGATATTTGTTCATAATGTATATTATAGATATTTGTTTGACGTTTGTTAAAAATATACTTTTTTCTTTTTCCTTTTCTTACAGAATGTGCATATTTTGTCTTTCCAAGGGACAAGGTTACTCCGAGGAAGGTTTAAACATTCATTATTGGAGGAGTTGCCCTATGTTGACAAAGTGTGAGGCGTGTAAACAAGTGGTGGAAATTTCGTACTTGAACTTACATTTGTTAAGTGAGCACCATTTCTATTGAATTGTTCTTAACATGTAGCATTTAATCGTAGTAAATACTTGCTTTATCTTTCAGATGAATGTGATATGAGAAGCAATTATGTAAAATGCGAGACGTGCAAACAAGCAATCAATGAAAATTCTTTCGAGGAACACAGGAAAGATAACAAGTGTACAAGTACGCAAAACTTCGACATTGTTAACGCAATAATATAAATCAACATATAATAAAATTTATCATTCGTATTACAGAACCCATCGAAGGCTACGATCGTTGTCCATTATGCTCTGCTCTTGTAAATCAAAATAAGTGGAGAGAGCATTTAATGGGTGATCATCCCTGCGTGAACAATCCTCGAACTAAATCAGGGAAAAGCTGTAAGTTCGTTGTTATTTAATCATAATACATCAGTGAATCCGAAATTTGTTTCGTTTATAGGTTCAAAATCTCCATCAAATTCTCAGAATCTCAGCGGAAAAATAACTACACCAAGTAATCGGGATTACTAGCATCATCCGTCAACTTCGAGCCTTTCGGAGTGTAAAAAATTTTAGAGAAGGTTTTTCTTTTGTTTTCTTTTATAGTTTATCTGTATGTTATGAGCTACTCAGCATTTTTCATATTTATACTTGTATTTAAATGTTTTTTATAGACAAACCCGTCCTTCATTAGTAGAAATCTCTATGTTAAACAAATTTTTAATCGTAAGTTGAAATCCTTTAATCTTTAGCATCTAGAAGTCTTGTTATCAACTAAATTTGAGAACGAAAGAGAATATAACGTATAATGTACTTTAAAGCGAATATCGAAACGTACGAAGACGTACAATAGATATTCATCTTTTCCAACTTTAATATACGGTAGAAGCAAGAAATTCAGTACGATTTAATAAAATATTGTTGAACACATTGGCAATAGCCATTTAAGAATTAATGATTCCTCTACATCCGGCCATATTTATAACACTATTTGTACTATAATCAACAAAATATCTTAAATTTAATGGCCGAAAATAATAAAAAAATGAAAGACTAATTGTCGCTCAAACTATATGAAAATTACATGTTATTTCATAAATTATTTCATAGAAAACAACTAGTAAAAGAAATGGCATTTCCCATCAAATAACGATTACTTGTCCTATAAAAACATTTTATTTTATTTCTACAAGATACATTTTACCATGGTGCATAAAATAATATCCGGCTTACCGGTATTTCACAAGTGAAGCACCTTTATTAAAATTTAAATAAAATGAAAATTTTTAGTTATTTTTACGTTATACTGAATTAAAAATCTCAAAGAAAATTAAAGGAACATTACTTTGTATTACAAAATTATATGTCATTCTTTTAATTCATTTGAAGTTTGTGACTCATTCCCTTTTTTGATATCATTAATAACTTCATTATTCGACTCTTCAGGGACAGTAGAGGCACGTTCTTCTCGCAAATTATCTTTTTCTGAAATAATAATTTTAGTTAACATTTGATCCTAATAGTATATATGTTATAAATGCGTACCCATTTTCGAACAATCAGCTCCTAATTGATCTGGATGGTCGTCTTTTTCATTTTTAACAGTTTTAATCACTTCGTTATTCAATTCTTCAGGGGCAATAGAGGCATGGTCGCCTTGCAATTTATCTTTTTCTGAAATGATAATTTTAATTAACATTTGAGCCTGATGGTCTATATGTTGTAATACATACCCAATTTCGAACAATCAGCTCCTAATAGGTTTTGGTCTTTTTCATTTTTAACATTTTTGATCATTTCATTATTCAACTCTTCAGGGACAGTAGAGGCACGGTCTTCTTGCAATTTATCTTTTTCTACAATAATCACTTTAATCAACATTTGAACCTAATAATATATACGTTATAATGCATACCTAATTTCGAGCACTCAGCTTCTAACAGATCTGGATGGTCGTCTTTTTCATTTTTAACAGTTTTAATCATTTCATTATTCAATTCTTCAGGGGCAATGGAGACATGGTCGTCTTGCAATTTATCTTTTTCTGAAATGATAATTTTAATAAACATTTAAATCTAATGGTATATACATTATAAATGCATACCCAATTTCGAACACTCAGCTTCTAATAGGTCTGGATGGTCGTATTTTCCTCTTTTAACATTTTTAATAATTTCATTATTCAACTCTTCAGAAATAGTAGAAGCACAGTCTTCTTGCAATTTATGTTTTTCTGAAATAATATTTTTGATTAACATTTCATTCTAATGGTATATATATTATAAATGCATACTCAGTTTTGAAGAATCATCCTCTAATAAATTTGTATGGTCGTCTTTTTCTTTCTTAACATTTTCAACAATTTCATTATTCAACTCTTCAGGGACAGTAGAACCACGGTCTTCTTGCAATTTATCTTCTTCTGAAACAATAATTTTTATTAACTTGCTTAATTTTTGTGGTTAATAGTACATGTTTTATAAATATATACCAAATTTCGAACAATTCGCTTCTAATACGTGTGTATCATCGTCTTCATTTTCAATTGCATTAATTAATTCTTCAGTCAACTCATCAGGGATAATAGGGGAAGGACGATTGTCTTTGAACTTATTTTTTTCTGAAACAGTAAGTTTGATTAACATTTTGTGCCTAATAATATATATTTTATAAATGCATACCGAATTTCGAACAATCAGCTCCTAATAGACGTAAATAATGAATTGCATCGTGTACAGGGACGTACGCTCTCAGGGACATTGTTCCGCGCCATCCTACCATTTGCAACTTTAATGGTTTTTCTGTCCCTTCTTCTTCATACACAAGTATGCAACTTCCAGTTGCTGAAATGATATATGAAACAAATTTTGTAATAAAATTTTCATTTCGTGCCTATTTCAATGCCTAAAAGTATATTACCAAAGTCTTGTAATCGTTCCTGTGTTTCTGTATGAAGCTTCACGATTTCAGGTGGTGTATGTGGATTATTATTTTGTAATAACATTATTAGATCATCTTTAGATATTTTAATTTTTCTAGCATCTCCAATATATTTAATGATAATTTGTATTCCTTCCTGTGCGAGTCTAAATGGACAATCCATATTTTTATTGTCACAGCGTACAAATGATTTTACACCAGTATTTATTAGTTTTATTTGATCTTCATTAGACAGTACAACGTTACGAATTTCGGGAGATGTGTAATAAATGTTTTTCTTTTTCCTACCAAGACATCGTACCAACAAACATCGAGGATCCAAATCATCAGATATGTTATAAAAATTTCTAAAAATTTCGATATTAAGAATTAATGAAATAAACGAAAAATTAAAAAATATCTCTACCTACTTAATAGACAACCACACATCTTCCTTATCGTCTTTGAAGAAAACAAATGGATCTTCCTTATACCCAGCAGCGATTCTTCTACGTTTTCTTCTGGTTTCTCGTAATCTGTTCATATCGTCGAATGATCTTTTCCCATGTACATTCTTCTTTGTATCTTGTTCCAAACCTAATTCCTTTTCCGTAGCCTCATCTTTCATATCTGGCCCGCGTTCCCATGGTAGGAGATTTATTTTTTCCAAAACGGCCACAAAAAAACCTCCTGTGTCTTGATGATGTGGTAATATTCTCATACTACATTATCAATGCATTATTAATATATGATTAAACTAATAATAATCTTAACAAGTAAATCAGTTTCTGTTTACCATCGTTCAAAGTGAAATTTTTCTGCATCCTCAGGTTTTGGTGGAAACATTTTAGGATGAACTTGTGTTTGCCATTGTTCAGGTACATCTTCCCATGATTCATAATATTGTAAATCCTTTGATGCTGGTAACCAATGTGATATGCCTAAAATATATGTTATTAAATGTATGATATAAAAATTTATTTGTGCAATATAATATACAATGTATAATACCTGGATCGCACACTAATCCAGGTACTAAATCTCTACAAGAAACTAATTGAACTGAATCTTGAGTTTCAACAAGAAGCCTATGGAGTACAGCTTCATTTTCTATTGGATTTAGAGAGCAGGTGGAATATACCATTCTCCCTCCTACTGCTAAAAGTTCTAAGCCTCTTCTTGCTATTCTATACTGAATTCTTTAAATTCACAGATATAAGTCATTTTTATCAATCAAATTATAAAAGTAATGGGCAATCAGGGAAAAGTAATATTTACCCATGGAGATTGTTACCATTTGCAGGACTCCACTTACACCAAATATCAGGATTTTTTCTCATTGTACCATCACCACTACATGGTACATCTGCAAGTATTCTATCAAATCTATAATAAAATGTAAACATTGTAAAATCTTTATAAATAGGAATTTTTATTAATAGAAATCTTTAAAAATTTGCTTCATGTATTGTACTGACTTTAATTGCTCTTTTGTACCATCTGGCTTAGTAGTAGTGAAATTTGGCAATACTGAGGCATCATGATTTGTAATTAAAATAATTGGACTGTTTAATCTCTTTGCTTGATGTACAAGCATATAGCAACGATTATTGTCAAGATCATTAGCTATTACAAAACCCTCTGTAAAAAGATAAATGCTAATAAAGTTTACATAAATTGTTTGTAAATATTACTAATAACAATCAAAATTTCATTATTGCCTGGAAGTGCACTAGTTTCTTCACAATGTATCATTTCAATGAGTTGAGCTGTTTTTGACCCTGGTGCTGCACACATATCTAAAACCTATATAAAATAATTTTTTTATAAGATCATAGTTGAATTTAATTACTATTTCATTATTATTTTATTAAACCGATATACCTTATGGGTAGGTTTTACATCCAATACTAAAGGTGGCACCATGCTAACCACCTCTTGTCTACTGATGTTTCCACTTTCTGTTTCAACAATTAAAAAATTATGTAATCTAAAATATGCTTCAGATCTTCTAATATCTTTTCTAGTTAATTGTAATTGCCAAGCTAATCCATCAGGATAAAATGGTAAGCACTGCAATATATCCTTAGCATCTTCACTATTTTCTGAATCATCTTCCATATTTGTATTTAAGATTTCCTTAAAGAAATCTCCTTTAATAGTTTCAATCAATGCCTTAGCTTCTATCTTTGAGCCTGTGATTCTAAATGCCACTGGAAGGTTCTTTCTCATTGTATTGATAAAAGAATCCCATTGTTCTTCGGGTACAATTTTCTGGGTTTTGTAATAATTTTCAAAATCCTTATTTTCTCTGATAATGTCTGCATAATTATGGTGTGGAGTTGTATCCCACTCGTTCTTTTTCTGTATAATTCATAAAAATTTTATACAATGTTCATATAAAAAGAATTCTTCTTGACAATTAAACACTAATTATTTTCAAAATGTACGATTTATAAACTTTGTATATAATATAAAATGAACATAACCGTAAATCGCAGCCGGTGTCATTTTTTCAACGATTAAATTCGTACCTTTTGTTTTTCACGACGTTTTTCTGCAAAATTTTTTTTTGGCTTATGCCTCCGTCCTTTTCCCATTATTATATTCAAAAAGTTGTACACTATTACCAATCACTCAACACGTGCTCAATAAGAAGCAACAAATAATGACAAGATTACTACCGTTTCTAAAAGCACAGAAAACTCATGTAGGACGTTTTTGCTTTAACAACCTTCAGATGGCGCATCTTATGCTTCACAGACGAGATATAGTGTAGCACACAAACCTAAAAATCTTATGGACTTTGCATCATGTAAAATGAAATACCGATGTTTAAAAAAATTACATTTATTTTGCCATATATAATTTGCAGCGATGAATTTAAATATTATATTCAGCATAATCGTTAAAGCCAAAAAAATTACCAAATGTAAAAGAATACTATTTTATTCCATTCATAGAAATTTCGTCTCGTATAACTAACAAGAATTTAAGTCTTTATGTTTTTGATTACATCATAATGGAAATGATTAATATAATATCTAATTAAATGCTATAAAAACATTGTAATGCAGTCATATATAAAGAAATAACATTATTGAAGTTAGTTAATTTATGTATTTAACGAATAACTGTTTAATAACAGTATACTGTATAATTCATTAGAAAGTGATAGTAAGATAAGTGTACAATGTAAGAAGTTTTTAGTTTAATATTCATAGTGTAAAGTATACAATACGAAACTTAATAATAATAGAGAGGTGGTAATAATAGTTTAAATTCATGATGTTTATACAATATTTGTTTTGTTAAAATATTTGTTAAAACAAATATACAGATTATATTTCAGGAATTAACAAATAATGTTTGATACATTAACAGTTTAATTTTTGCAGGCACACTGATGTGATTTAAATTATGGTACTTTATGCCTAATAAGCGTTTGTTTTTAGAACTTATATTCATTTCAGTAAAATGATCAGCAGATTCTTTATATACAAAATTGATTATGATTATATTAAAGAACAAGTCCCTGATACAATGAATCAGTTTCTGGAGATTCCATTCTATTTCTTAAGTGTTCTAATGTATTAGCTAAATGTTTCTGAATTTGTTCTGTTTCTTCACTAACTTCTAAGTTTGGGAGTTCTTCCCTAATTTTTGCGATCACTTGATTTAAAATATGAACAGTGAACTAAAAAAAAAAGAGATTACTATTAAGTTAAATATGTTAATAAAAGCAACCGATAAGTAAATCTTACCGTAGTATTGCCTTTCTCATAGAAATAAATATAATGATTTAACAATTCTACATAAAGTTGTACTTGAACTGAAGTATCCATGCATTGACTTGCGATTCTGACACCTTTTCTCAAACAATCCAATACTTTATTTCCATCTTGCATCTAAAATAATTGTCTAAATTGGTTCTATTTTTAAATTATATTATCATATAATACTATTTAAATATTATTAACAAAGAAATAACAGTCACTTCTTTTCCAGTTGCTAACGATTTTCCAGACCAAAATATATGAGAGCAGGTAGCAATTCCTCTGCATTGATCTGGTTTTCTTAGTAATTTGCTGGCATATAAAGCACATTGATTGCGTATTGGTTCCGCATTTTCTTCACTAAAGCAACTCATTTGTTCAAATGTAGCAATAATCAATGTAATAGCTGCTAATTGTGCCTTAGAATCACTTATTTCATCTTCATATATTGAAAATGCTTGACTCATAAATTCATAAGCCACCACTTCAAAATTGTCAAAACGAATTTCTCCTATAGCTATTGCACCTTGAAGAAATAGTCTTAGTGGCAATTCAGCCAGTTCAGCCTTCATTAAAGCAGTAATAGTTGCATGGCAAAATTGAAAAATCTTTTGACATTTTTTCTGCCACATCTCATCCTACAAGAAAAAGCAACTAAGACAATTCTTTAAAAATGTTACAACAAATTAATAATTTACTAACTTGATCTTTTAATCCTTTATATGTAAAAGCAAGCTGATAAGCCTGAAAGACAATTGGTGGTAGAGTATATTTTATTCTTTTATTTCCCCCAGCATTAAATTGCTTCCTCGCAGCACTTAATATCATATATTGTTGGTCAGCTGTTTCAGACTTAAAATGATGTATCAGCCTACCAAGAAGACCCTGTTCTTCTGCAAAATCTTCAGGGTCTTCTTCTATATTGGGTTGATCTAACTGGTCTTGCACCAATGGAGACACCATAGAAAGAATTGCATCTACTTGTTCTTGAGTTGGTATTAAAGTCTCGTTTTCTAAAATATTTGTTATTATATAAATAGCCAACAACTTTCTGCCTTCATAATCAAAGTAATCTAACAATGGAGCAAAATGTTCGAGCTTCAAAACTGTTAATATGTTTTTATAGTTATCTATCGGAATTTTCATTAGTCTCACTAATTCTCTTGATACAGCACTATTATACTCGAGTCTAAAAATATATTAAATTTATTATATATTCACTTATATATAACTTTAATTATTTTAACGTATACATACTTATCTACATTTTGTTTTTGGAATATTTGAACAGTTGTTAACAAAACTTTATCCACATAGTTTACTCTATCAGGATAACATTTGTGTGCCAAATTAATGAGGGCTACCTGAAGGGAAACTATATCCTCTGGAGGCATATCTTGCCTGGTCTGAAAATAATAATCATTAATAATAATTAACAGTAATTAACATGTTAATAACTATTATGAAAAATATTTCTCAGACTTAAACTATATGAGTAAGAATGCACTGATAAATATTAATCATATTAGAATCAAATTTGTGTAGTACCTGATCATCACAGAAATGGTAAATTAATGATAAATTAAACTAAGTACAGTTAAATTAACAATGTACATTTTTTTTTTTTCATAAATTGTACAAACCTGTATAATTATGGCTATCTGATCACTGAAAACATCAAAAAGTTTGACATCTTGTGGAATTCCTGGTACTTGATTAGGACTTCCTGGCCCCCCTACACCATCTGATCTTTGACTAAATGCTGCAAGACGGTCTATTAATGAAATAATTATATTTTTTACATTTACACCATTCTGCAACTCAGCACAAGCCTTCAAAAATGCATTTAATGTTTGGAGATGAAATTCATCAGGAAAAACCTAAATAAAAGTACGAATGAATTATTTATGACATAATTACAATTGTAACTTACAACATTTCTAATTATTTTATTTACTTGAATTATGCACTCCATAAGATATTCCTGTGCAATTGCATCTCTGCAACTGACTACTTGTTCTAAGATTCCTGGTAAAACAAGCTAAAAACCATTGTTATTAGCCGATTATTTTTTAAAACTCAATAAGCTAAATATATTTAAGATCCACCTTTTTATATTTCTCTAAAGTAACTGATTCCAACTGACTAAGTCGTACAAGATTAGTTCCTACTAGAATTCTAAGTTCTTCTCTTTCTCTTTCTCTTCTCTCCCTGTCTCTAGTATGACCTTGATGTTGCATGCGTACCCACAATTTATTCATTTCAGCAAAATTCATCAAGACAAAGTCTATACTATCACGAACCTAAAAATTAACACATGCCATAATTTTGTTTCTCTTTTACACTTTCCATTTTGCATACATACACTTCCATCTTCATCATCTTCAGCAACATCTGGTAAAATATTACGAGTGCATTGTAATAAGTAATTTCTTAAAAAAAGACCTCTTAAAGGATGCTGAACACCCCTACACATTTCCACCAAATCTCTTAGTAAATCTCTTTTTAAACCAGGTGTTGTTTTTATATATACTAATCCAACTGTGATAAGTAGATACCTGCAAGATTACATGTATTATCAAGCTATCATAATTAATAATATATGGATTACAAATGGTATGGAACATACATATTATCAATATATTTTTCTAACAAACTTACAGTCTAGGCACAATATTACCAACATACTGTACTAATTCATATAAATCTGTAACTTTTCTTCCTTTTTGAAATTCATCTAATAAATAAAGTTCTAAATGCCTTAGTTCATCAGTAATAGCCATGTCTAAGATTAAATATAAGAGAAAATACAAATAATTATAAAAATATTATTAAATATATTTTGTCATGAGAATTATTTAATTATTTCAAGTTAGTAAGGATACATAATTCGTAGTAACTCTTTGGACTTAAAAGAGAAGTTCTAAGTTCCCCCAACATTGTAGATGCATGTTTTAATGCATCCATTAATTTTGATTTGTCCAAACAGTGTTTCATTTGGAAAGCTTGCACTTTAACCACACCAATTGCATCTTCAAGTAGTTTTTCTTGCTCTTCCATGCCCGTTATAGCAGGTGTCATTGGCTGCGAGAAAAATAAAGATACCTACCAGGAACACCAGGTAGTACCATGCTAGGTAAGCCATTCAATGCAAGCATGCACTATTTTATGCTTCCATGGTAGAAAAAAGCAAAGGGAAATTATTATACTACATTACAACTATGAAACTAAGTCATTAATGAATATAAAAAGAAAGAATTATATAAATTATGCATAAAGCAAAAATCTACCTATGTTACAATGCATTTATAATAAATATATACAATAATTAAAACAATCCCGAAATTATAATTTTCAAGTTTTACTATTTTTGATATAATATTTGGTTAAAGATAAAGGTTATAATTTTAGTGAAATACCACTGAACAAAAGAGTATACAATATCGAAACTGCTTTCTTATCGTATACGATAAAAGGTAAAAGAAATATCAGCCGAGCAGTAACTATTCGTTAAATTGTTAAACATAAACATCGAAATTTTTACGACAGTTAACCTTCATGACATTAAGATAATTTTATCAAGGATAATTCCTTAGATTTTTGTTCAAATTCAATTAGTAAATAATTAATTGCTTTCACAAGCAAAGGTTCAACATGCTTTTTGAAATTCAATTCATAATTACCATCTTTTTCCCTTAACAAAAACTGCACACTTATTTCATGAACTTCAAACACCTACCACTGAAAATGACACGATCTATATAATTACAATACTTACAAGGAGAGTGCAAGTCCTTCAGGTCACCGATTTAGTTGAAACTTTGCAGGTTTGTAGACTTCGTCATGCAGTTGAAGAATGTATATCATTATAGTCGCAATTACTCAATAGCTTTTGAGATATTTATGATTAAAGTTTTATAACACACCTAACTACAGACTTATTTCCTATCCCCTACAATTGGAGCTATAGGTTAACGGCAACATTCGAAAATTCCTACGCTGAAGGTCTGGGGTTTGATTCTTCCGTCCGTAATTGATATTTTCTTTCTCAATCTATTTTTATTTTGTGTTCATTTTTCGCCTATGGAAACATTGTAAATAAACAATCGTCAATGAAATTTCTTAATAAAAAAATTTTTTCTTTACGAATTCTCTAGATAGTATATATTTATTACAAAATAATAAGAATATTATACAAGAAAAATACTTTTCTATAGCAATCTTATTTATTACAAGAAATACAAAACCTATCGCTCAGGTAAGTATTAATTATTAAATTAAATATTGTATAAGAATGTTGCCTATAATTCCAACTTTGCTG
>NW_016907909.1:283542-305439 GCF_001483705.2 Eufriesea mexicana | reverse complement strand
CTCGCGTGTTTGATATTTCATTCCCTATTTTTATGGGAACATGAAAATATCTTAGCGTTGCGAGAGTAGAGTTTCAGTATACCGAACCGAAACACCCTTTTGTGAGACACGAAATATTATAAAGTGTCAGTAGAGTCATTTTAACTTAATTCGCTCCAAGTTAGATTAGGATACCTTCGATACAGGTAGCGCCAGTAGGCTGCGCCACTAGGGCGCATGTCGGGTCTCGATGCGTAGCCACCTCCACGTGGTGAGACCTGGTAATTGGTATCGTATTCCAAAGAAAAGTCTTTGGAAAATGATTCCAAGCTGAGAGCTACGCATATACTGTTATGCAAATTAAGATAAATTAAAATATTTATAAATATAGTTTGCATTCTTATTCCAGGAAGCATCATCGATGTTTTCAGGTATTATTCATATTTTTATCAGGTTTTAATTACTTTTTATTTTTTCAGGTATTCATTATTTTTCCTTTTTTCAGATTTTATTTCTTTGTTCCTATTTTTTCTTATTTGTTCTTTTTTTTTTTGTTCCATTTAGGTGATGTGTTGTCTAGCCCACCTGCACGCCATCCATGTCCTATCCCCTTAATCAATTTAACAATTATTTTTTTTTTTCAGGTGGTAATTATTTTTTGTTGCAATGGATATATCAAATTCACCTGTGTAAAGTACTAAAAAATATCAACAAGTCCTCATATTTCTGCCTAGTTCTAATCAAAGGCGCGAAATTGAAAGCGAAATTCAGATACGGACAAACGCGGTAGGATATTCTATCTATCAATAAATTTGGCGGTGTAACTGACCGTCGATTCCCTTCCTTTTATTTATTTAACACCTTCATAAAGCTTTTTACATTCTTTAACAAATATGTGTGTGTTGTGATTGCAGACTTCGTAGCCTAGAGTGCTGACACCTTTCGATTGAAACAGAAGAAGCGGAAAATCGCTGCTTGGCACTCAAACGATTAATAGTCGTAATGTTAAGACAGGACTGCCATGCTGATCATATATGACGCCACCGTGGTCATTGGTGACCGGAGCGCTTATATGCTTTGAATAGTAAAAATACCATGGCGTCCTGAGCGAAACCTGTGATTTCGGCGTGGCAGTCAAAGAGTTGATAGATACTTCTTTTTACTATGAAATAAAGATTGCTAAAGGACCATTTCTTTTTTCTTTCCTGGCATTTAATTGGAATATATTACGAATCCCATTATACACCCTATTCGCGTGCGAGGCATATCGGAGTGCGATTAAGCAGATGATCGATATGGACACCGATATGCATACGCGATTAATATTCCCTTTATCGTTGAATTTCACGGAATCATTAACGAAGCTGGAACCATATTCCGATTTACGAGGTAGAAATTTTGTCGCGACTCTTACAGCCTTCCCCCGGGAAACCTGAAAAGTTCGTGGAAAGTTTGGCTGACGTGAAAATATGAAAACTGAGGGGAAGGAGGTGGAATAAAATAAAACTTCTCTGCTCGTGCGAATCTCTTGGTCCGTTTGGTGGAAATAAAGGCATGGTCGATGGCTCATGGCGAAGAAGAAGGAAACGGAAGACGTTTATATTCATTTCATTTATTTCAACAATTTCATAACAACGTAATAATGTTAATAATATTACAATGCGGCGATTATGTGCTCACCAGTTAACAGGGATTTTCATATCGATCAACGTATCTGCCTCGAAAAAGAGCCCAGCGTAGAAATATAACAAATTTTTTTATCATTATTAGTATTAGTACTATTACTATTATTATTCTTTATTATTATTGTTATCATAATAATAATTATTATTACTCTTACGCTTAATGTCATTATTATTAGTATTATTATTAATATCATCATTATTATTAATTAATATCATTATTACTCCTATTAATATCGTTATTGTTAGCGTTATTATTATTATTATTAATATTAATGTTAACGTTAATGTTATTGTTATCTTACTTAACGTTCTTCAATACGAATTTACTATTATCAGGCCAGGCTGTTGTCGAGGCATAATTAAAAGTCAAGTGAGATCGAGGGTGAGTCAGTTCAATTGCATCGTCCCACCAGGGTCTACGGAAAAGGGAGTATCGTTTTCATTTTTATCTCTTCTCCTCCTCCTCTTTCTCTCCTCTTTTTTCCTCGGTTTCTCGTTTTGTTCGAATATTTTGTCCCCCTTTTATATTTTCTTTTTTTTTTCTTCGTTTTCCTCCACGTGTAACGTTTCTGCGCGGTGACGCAAATTTCTGTCTCTCCGTATATACCTCTCGTTCCCTCTTTCTCTCCTTCTCTCACCCTCTCACGTTCTCCGACATTCTTACCATCTTTCTCTCTCTCTCTCTCTCTCTCTCTCTCTCTCTCTCTTTCACTTTCTTTCGTGTGCACTCGCTCGCTCACTCTCTCCGATTTCCCCGATTCTCTCGCTCGCTCCCTCTCTTTCGCCGACTTTCTCTCCGTGCCACGCACTCACAGGCTCGAAATATCGTTTCCGTTTGATCCTTCGTTAAGGCTCGCACGGATTTCTCGATTAGCCACGTAACGACTTCGACGACTGGTGTAACGGTGGGCATTAAAGAGACGATCCTTCGTTAAATTATATCATTAGGGAAGAAAACAGGGCATAGGTAGAGAAGAAATAGATCACGTGCGTTCATACCTCGTCGGTCTCATTGTCATTCGTTACATCCTTGTACACCGGCCATCTCTCACCCCCAGCCACCCCCTCGAATCGTCCCTTCTCCTATTCCGTTCGAGTACGTTTCTAAATCAGTGCTCGATCATCCCAACTCATCTTTCTCTTTCTCCTTTCTTTCCTTTCACTCTTTCTTTCTTTCTCTCGCACATGTCTCTTTCGCACTCTCATTCTCTCCCTCTCAAATTCGCTATATATATATATATATCTCTCTCTTTTCGCTTCGCCTTTGGCTTCGTTAAGTTCAATAGATTATTCTGAGATAATTAGGTATTAGCTTCTTTCCGTTAGTTTAGAGAGAAAATGATCTCGATAAAAGTTCGAGTCTAACGTCTAGTAGACTACCTTTGAATCACCCCTATGATTACTGTTCGAAGTAATATACTACGTCTCTATCGATTACAGGCTAGCGTTTAATATTCGGTTACTCGATTAATCATTCGGTTAGTTTAGGTTTATTTAGTTCCTCTCGGTGTGTATTAAGAATACTGGCATTTAGCGTTCAATATCTTTTTAAATATGTGTAGAGATTATGTTTTAATGGTACACGTTTTAATACTTCGCTTTTCGTATATTTTATTTTTTTTTCTCGTTTTCCGTTTTTCCTTTTCTCGCATTTCTCCCCATTTTCGAATTTTGATCTCACGTCTCCTTCTATTCCGTGCCTCTCCGTTCAGTCGGCATTTTTCACCATTGCCTCGCGATTCTCGTCCTCGTCGTTTATCTTCCGTGCAAAATTTCTCATCTCGCGTGAACCTCGGCTCGGTCATCGACTCTGCCCGATCGTTCGAAGAAGGAAAACGATCGTTTCTCGATGGACGAGCATGCAAGAGGATTTCTCAAGCTGGCCGTCCTTGTTCCTCGAAACGAAGGGAACGAGAGTTGCCTATTGGAAAAATGCGATTCGAGAGTCGATCGACCGTTTGTTCTTCCACGTTGCTCCTTATGCCGTACTACGAACGGTACCGTTTGTAAAAATTCGCATTAAATTCAGTTGGCTGTGACGCGTTTTCTTTAATTTTTATTTATTTATTTCCTCCTTTATCCCCGTGTATTTTTTTTTTTTTCTTTTTACTTTCTCTTTTTTAAACTCGTGCTTCCTTCGTTACACGGAGAGCTCAGCGACTGCTCGCCCGGAAAATCAAGACAGATGCAAGAACGTCAGTGCAACTCTTGAACGCAGTAAAAATATGTTGATTATTCATCTTTCTCTGACAGTGGTACATATTTCAGAACGGTTTTGAGCGTTTCTCTCTCTCTCGCCGATAAATGTGCCGAACGAAACGATCAAAAGGGAGTTACATAAATTCGATGACAGCCTTAAGAACGTTCGGAAGGATGTTCGAGCGGTCGTCGAACTTCTTCGAAGCACGACGATACCACGAAGAACCGAGTCCCTCTAACGACCGATGGAACCCTATAAACGCCAGCGTTCCATCAAAATATCGTTTCCGTGACACACGATCGAAGCGAATGGGAACGACGAGTCGTTCGTTCTCCCGTTTACAAAATCGCCGATGGATAACCGGAACACTCGAATCCCGCTCACTCAAAGATCCTTCGAATAATTCGCAGCACGTTCCACGGCTACGCGACTCGCGTACAAAGGTATACACGGTGTCGTCGATTAATCGCTCTATCTCTACACGAGGCTCGAGCACCGATCGTCTCGATCGATCACGACGTATGGTCGCCGATCTGCGAGTCTATTCGGTCGCCTAGCGATCTCTCATCCGCGAGATGCTTCCTCGCCGATTAAGCGTCCGCTGTGTTCGACAGCGGCGTTAAATTACGTGTTAAAGTTAGCTAAAAATTTGGCACTTGAACGTTGCGTGTCCGCGCTAATCGTTTATCCTAATTCCGACAAGACCACGCTGCCGGACGAAGCAAGTCCGCGGCAGTGAATCGCGAGAAACAAGTTCCGCCATCTTGTACCTCACTAGCGCCATAATCGCCGTCGATCTTCCCGCGTCTCCGTTCGGATAACGGCCAGTCGATCGATCGATCTCGTCGAGAGATCGCTTTTGCAAGAGGGTACTCGATGTTTCCTCGTTTTTCGACTCGCGTCACACGATCGAGGGATGTTTCTCGTCGAAGAAATACCGATTTCTTTCGCGATTTCGATCGCGAATCGAGAAGAAAAGATCGGACGAAGAGAGGAAGGAACGTGAATCCTCATCGGGGGATCGATCGATCGACGTCGAAGACGATTGTCGAAAATCGGCACTGATTATCGCTTCGCTGTGTGTAACAATGGCCTGTAATTGCTGGCCTGCGAGCAACGATCGCATTATTCTGTTTTCTATCTCCTCGTCTTTCTTCGCTTTTCCGCTCTCACTCACTCTCTCTCTCTCTCTCTCTCTCTCTCTCTCTCTCTCTCTCTCTCTCTCTCTCTCTTTCTCTCGCTGATTTTATTTGTTACACGTTGCGTTTCGCCGTAGATCAATTTGATCGCCTCGCAATACGTATCTACAGCGTAATACACATACGTATATGCGTTACACGTATGTATGTATATATTTATACGTATACACGAGGTGCAGCCGAAATGGCGGATCGAAAGCCTGATTTTTATCGGCTTTCAGTTGCCGCAGAAAGCAAAACTTTATACGTCTGCCCGTTGCAGCGAGGGTAGATTTCTTTTTTTCCTTTTTCTCTCTTTTTTCCTGTATTTTTTTTTCCTTTTTCCTCTTTTTCACCGAATCGATTGTTAAATACATCGATCGTTTTTCGCTATTGGCTGATGGGAGTTTTAATAGAAACAACAGTCGCGTGTTTCTTTTCGGATCGTGTTTTCATCGCTGTTTCTGCTGCTATCGATCATCGAATCCGATATCAAAGCTACAGAATATCCCTTAAATCGTATAGAAATTGAATAAACTTCTCGAAAGAATTTTTTACACGAACTTTTCTACCCGTAAAATCGATATCCAATTACGAGGTTAAGGTAACCGAGTGACACCGAACTTCTCGCATTTTCGCATTCGGAAATCAGTATCGACGGATCGGTATCGGGAAAATAAATATCGAATAAAAATCCTGTCCCACGTAAAAATTCCTCAGCGACCGAGTTCGATGCAGACGCGAGTGAACGAAAGTAACTAAGAAAAAGAATAGCAATGGTATACACGTTTAGAAATAACGAGGCTTTATATTTACAGAAGAAGGTACAAGTATGCGTGAAAAGTTGCATTTCCAATTACAGTCATTCGTAAAGTCTAGTTCCTATTTTCCACTATGACACCATTCCCCTAAGGAACGAAAAAAAAAAAAAAAAAAAAAGAAAGGAAGAAAAAAGGAAGAATATCGTTTCGCTTAGTTACATTTCCAGGTCTGATACAACGAGGTGTGTAGGAAACCGAGACTTACAAACTATTGCCAAATTGTTTGTTCGAGAAACGAAAACCGCGTTTCTCGTTCTTCTCCCTTGCTACCATAATTGTTACGTTTTCCCGTGAGCGGAACAACGCTTGTTCCTCGGTTCTACTTCATTTCGGCTGACCTGCTGTATACTTCTTGCGTATAAAGAGCGGTCTAGTAAAACGGGACAAAGGGTCGTCGATCTTTCGAGTGTCTTCGTGTGCGACGCGCGATAAACGTCGGACAAAATTTTCCCTTGCTCCTTCTTTCTCCCATTTTTCGCTAATTAACCAAGCGTGACACGCGCTTCTGCTCGCTCGGCACGTTGCGCAACGCTTTCTCCCGATTTTCCGCGAGCGTCGATCGTTTCTAAGCGCGTCTACCCGACGTCCATCTTTCCGAGATCTACTTAAGGTGAAGCGCGCTGTCGTAAATTATTATACAAGAAAAATCTCGCGATTTGAAAAAGCCTGGCCCATCCTCGGCTCTTTCCTCTCCCGTCCCATTTTCTAATCGCTTTTGTCCCATCATTCTTCTCTCCTTTCTTTCCTTCTCTTATCATCGAGTACAAAAAAGCGTCACAAGAACACAAGCATCCCTTAAACACGACGAGTACAATTTTGATTTTCTCCATCGATCACAGTACTTTCACAGTTTGGCGACGAGCAACGCTGGCGCGGGAAATTCGAATCGTTGCTACAACTGCCACGATCATCGTCGATCGCGGATAAAACCCTGGACTCCGTGTGATCCTTCGATCTGACTGCGCGAGGATCGTCCCGTGGATCGATCTAGAGACGCTCGTTCGGGAAATCGTTAGCGCGCTCGCGTGTCCATCGCCGGAGCTCTTCGAGACGAGGAACGACGGGTGAACGTTGGTGGTGGGATAGGAGAAAAGAAAATAGAAATAAAGAGAGAGAGAGAGAGAATAGAGGAAGAGAGAATAGGGGAGTGGGTGAAAAGAAATTCGTCTCGCGTGCCTTCGCATTTTCCTTCTTCCCATGTGACCTGTCAACTACTTGTCGGAGACTAACTGCGGAAGACTTTGACGTGCTATAAGTATAGTAGACCTTACGCGTTAAAATTATTCCGTCTGACTACGAGTCGTTTCGTATCGTTATTTATTCCTTTTTTTTTTTTCATTTTTCTTTTTCGTTTTCTTTATACTCGGCTATGTAAATCGGTGCGTTATATACCCGTTCGCAGACGATTAAGATCGGTTTCGTTTTCTCGGCTAGAGACGGTTATCGATAATCTCGCGTAGTGGTAGTAGAGGTAGTATGATACATCGAGAGAGAAGAAAGCGTTCGTATTCTCAACGAACGTCAACAATTTCGCCGTCCGCTTCGAAGTTCCGAGGGGATTGTCTTTGTGACACGTAAACGACACGGGTGTCTCGATGAGCAATCTTACGTTTATTTCTACCGGTTACCTTAATAAGTTCCCTTAAAATGCTTTTTTGGATTAATTACGAGTCGAGTAAAAGACTACAAAGTGTGGGAGAAAGTTTCCAAGTTGCCAACCTCTTCCTTGCGTCCTCCCTTTCCCCTTCGCCCATTTTTCATCCACTTTCCCCGCTTTCCCGGTGTCTCCGCCACCGTCACCGGGGGTGTTTACGTCGTAGAACGATCGAAAGGGGCTACTCGTCGACGATCTTGCGTTCGACGTCTGACGTTTCGAGTGTTGACGGTAATTGAACCATTGTTCGAGGGGGGTGGCTTCTTTCAGACGTCGGGGTTCGTCTTTCGAGGATATTTTTCGAGTTAAGGCAACGTTGACTGAGAAATGTGCTTGACTCCTACGACGGGCTTTCAGGAGGGTGACGTTTTCCTTTTCAATCTCGAGCAAGTGTTTTAATTGATTTCTCCGCGGCTGAAATTTCAAATGGAATAATTCGATTCCGGATCTATGCGTGCGTGGAATTTCGTTTAAAGGAACACGAAAATTGCTGCTCGAGAGCTGCTTCGAATTGAATTTTTGGTAACCTTTTCCGAGTCTCTGTTGGTTAAATGGACAGCGTTTGACCGATGTTGTCGACACGTTAGCCCCTTTTCGAACTTGTTTGACGCGGTGACGTTTCGCGATCGACTCTAAATTCTCGACCTCGTTTATTTATTTATTTTTTTTTATTTTGTAATATGTATGTATATATATATATTTTTTTTTTCTTTCAACGAACAGCATCGTTCGCGTTCAATCGAACGGGACACTCGAAAAATCGTACGCCGTATCGATGTCCGAATACAATTTAATCGCATCACCCTGTACATATGCGCTACTACGATTCTAATAGCGTACCAACTTTTAATGCATTATTATGTCATTTTTTATTCCCCCATAAATTTCTCGTTAACCAGTAATATCTCCATTATTGTTATTATTATTATTATTATTATTATTATTATTATTATAATTATTATTATTATTCTTTTCTCTTTATTATTCGTTATCGGAAACGATTCCTCGCAGAAGTTCGCCTTAGTCGTGCGTTAATAACGTCGTAGAAAGAAAAATTGTCAACATTTCGTACAGGCGGAGAATTAATAATAATTAATACGTTACCGTTACTATTATTCATTTATTATAATTATTATCGTTACCATTATTAATATCGTTAGTACTAGCGTTATCGTTAATATTATCATTTCATCCTCGCCTCTTCCGTGATTCCGTCGTTATTGTTAATTTTAATTGTCGTAAGGTTAATAGTTCATAACGACAACCCCGCGTGTGACAAGCTTAGTTCAATGCGTATGTATATATCTCTTCCTTTTTCTTCTTCTCTCTTGTTGATTAAAGGCGCAAGTCGCGTTAATTCTCCGTGAATTTACCTCCTCTTCGTTCCTCACGTTCACCCCTTTCTCCCACCCCTGCTCTCACTTGTTCTTCATCCATTTCTTTTCTCCGTTCCTCTCTCAATAGAAGCCTCATCGCGTCCCGATGGAAGGCCGCCATTTTCAGACGTTCGGTGGACGTTGGTGGTTGAAAAATCTCGTTCCGATCGTAACGACATCTATTCACAGCTCTGTATGAACCTGTTGTATCTCTGTTACATCTGCTAACGATTTTGGAAGAAAAATTCGATCGTTCCTCGTGTGAGCACCGCGTCTCGTTCCGCGGGAAAGTTTCGCGGATTATTCCCATTCGGAAAGCACGTCGGGGAGAAGATTTCCATCTAAAGGGAACGAACCCGGGGGAGAGTTCGAATTCCACGAGTTTCCCTTCAAAGGCAACTTCTGCCGAGCTGTCGGACAAAGATAAAGGAAATATTATCCCGAACGGAAAAAACGCTCGTCGGAAATTTTCGCGGTGGTTCGAGTCGTCGATATAGACCCTGGTTTCGCTTCGAAAGCGATTTTCCTTCGTTCAGTTTTCCCCCGAAAAGCGCCACGAGCCTCATTCTTCCCCTCATTTTACTTCCTCCTTCATAGCCGTGACATCGCTCGATCACGTGCACGAAAGCGTACTCTCGCTCGACGTTTTCATACATTTTTGCTCGAAGAAAAGGCTCTACTTTCGATCTCGTATCGAGTTCAAGAAGGTGGAAACGTTTCGGCAGCACGTGCAATTTAAATCACCCCGTGACACAGGGGGATGATCATCGATAAGAGAATATAGGAAAAGAATGAAAGAAACGTCACAATCCGTCTGAATTTAGACCTCGTTTTCGAATTTCGTCGTTCATCGTCTTCTCTGTCTAATCTCTCTCTTCGATTTTTCACTCGTCGTTCGATTCGTTCGATTATGGGATCGACGTGCGTGTCATCGAAATATCTTATCGCGGTAAATCGTGATATTTTCATTATTTTCCGAAACTAAAGGACCAAACGAAAAGATCCCCGGAAACGTGAACGAAAACACTCCCTTTTCCCGATCTCCTATCGTTTTTCCATTTCAGCTGTCTCTCTCTCTCTGTGTTACCCGCGAATTGGCGTTTCCCTCGTTATCCTCTGTTTATTTTTTTCTTTTTTTTCGAGTTTTCTTATTTTTTATTTTTTCGTTACTTTTATCGTTTACGAACGACTCGACAATTTTTTTCTACCGTCTTGTTCTAATTAATCTCTAAGACCCTGAATCTCGTGAACAGCTTAAACGCTTGAACGTTGAGCGTGATAGTTGAAAGTACACTCGAACATTAATTACCCTCACTAAGCGTCCGGCTTACGACGTCTCGTAAACGCTGGGAACCAGCGCTGGATAAAAACAATAAATGAGCATCCGTGAGCAACGAATTTAGTCTGTCCCGTGGACATATTCTTCATCGTCCATCCCTCTCCGCTCGTCCTTCGGCCTCCGCGAGTAATATATCGTTAAATCGCTTCGTTTAGTGAGCAACTCGTTTCGAATTCCGACTTGACTTCGATATGTGGCAACAAGTAAATTTTTCACAGAACGAGTATATAATTTCTTAATTTATCGAACGGCTTATCGATTTTAACTTTATTTATCTCTTTTACTAGAATTTCCATTTTTTAAATGCGGGCGCTATCGTCTTCCTTCGATGCGATTCTACGTGCATTTTCTGCTCCATTTTTTAGCAACTAGTCGCCCGTTTCATCTTCTAACTAAGGTTTCACGATGATTCAGCGATTCCTTAGAATCGAGAATATCTTTTCTCTTATATTTTTTTTTTTCCTTTTTAACGCTCGCGTAAGAACTAATTAATAACGAGTAATATCGATAGGCTGGATGTTAATTCTCCGTTAACGATCAGCGTCTGCTCGCTTAACGTTAACGCTTTTCAAGTACGATTAAAATGGCAGCGTCGTCGACGCCATTGCGACTCGCAACGAGTCATCCGTTCCAGGACCAATTCGACTAATTTCGAACCACTTTTCAAAATGCATACAATAAGCTACGAATAATGTATTTTTACCATAATATTACCACAATTACCAAAATTATTACCACAATTATTATAATTACGAGAAAAAAGAAAAATCGACTTTGCAAAAATTTTTGCCAACATCTCTATTAACCCTGATTAGGTACACTTAAGATAATTTTTTTACGACTTTGTTTGAGTTAGGTTTCATATTTCAAAGTCCATTTTCGCGATAATCAGGAAAAATACTTAATCGAACGTAACTTTGGATAGAATCGAGCACTCAAAGCGCACGAAATTTACGTAAAGCAATAAATAAAAAATAAATTTGAAGTCAGTGGTGTTTTGTTATACTTCGTTGACCGAATTCCTGGGAAACTAGAAGGGTTTCAACTTCGCCGAGGTTAATTAGCTATTTTGTTGTTAGGCAAATTGGTCGTGGAAGG
The DNA here is from genome assembly GCF_001483705.2 of Eufriesea mexicana. Lineage (NCBI taxonomy): Eukaryota > Metazoa > Arthropoda > Insecta > Hymenoptera > Apidae > Eufriesea > Eufriesea mexicana. The sequence goes on along the minus strand of NW_016907909.1, from coordinate 294,109 downwards.
ATCGAGGTCGGTCGCGTTTTAACAATAAATCGTCGCCATGCGACTTTTTCCACCAACTTGAACTACAGCAAACGTGGCTGCGGAAAAGAAAGAAAAAGAAACCACGGAGTATCGTTCGTTTCGCGATAAAATTCGTCCACGATCTGCAGATGTCGCTGGGAAAAACGTTGGAAATGATCGATCGCGAAACGAAATCATAGTAAACCGTGGTATAATTCCTAGTGTCGATCCTGTTACGTTCATTTTCCTCATATATCTATTTCTTCTCTCGTTTCGTTCCATCTTCTACCTCGATCGACACTTTCGTCGTTAATATTTATCTTTTCCGCGATTCCTTTGCTTCTCTAACGACACTCACTCGAGATAACCGTGTTTTTTTAACATTTTTCATTTTGTCTTTCCTACTGTAGTACTGTATTCTACCGAGACCTTCCGGCGCGAACCATTAAGTGCTTTAAATTTAATTCATTAATTTAATTAATTAGCTGATTTAAAGATCGAGAATGGTTAATCCACCAATCGAGGCGTTATCGATTATAGTTTATATCCTCTACGTATTATTATTATTATTATTTTTTTTCCTTTAAATCGTTCCTGTAACATCATTAACAACGTGTTTTTTTTTTTGTCCTTTAATTATTATTTTGTAACCATTATAATAGTATTTAAAAGATAACGTGATTGGTTGTCGCGTCAATGCCAATGGCCAAAACGTGCTATAGTTTGCTCTGCTTTTTTTTTCGCAATATTTTTTCTGTTTTTCTCGTTTTCGCTTTTGCCATATGTTCAACAAAACCCGCCTGCGAGACTATCCGTTAACGAGATTCCGATGCTTTCTCTCTTCCTCCATTTGCGTTGCCAAGTTTCTTCGTTCATAGGTTAATAATTGTCGAGTGTTTCTCCAGTCTCTTCTTGCTCGACACTGTCGTCGAGACTGCGTTTCTCTACGTTTCCGTCTTTTCTTTCGCGTTTTTTGAGCCTTCGTTTTCACTGCTTTTCATTCTCCGCGAGAGGAATAAATTCTTCTGCTCTAAGGGAGCTAAGGTTTGGTTCTTTAACGCGCTTCGCGTACTCATCAAGCACAGGTGGAATCTTTACGAATAATTTCTGCGTCTAAAGATATGCTTCTCTATGGCTGTTCTAACCGAGCTGGTCTCGCGTGGCTAGTCGAAAGTAGACGGTGCGTTAATAGGATTTCTGTCACGTTGAAACAACGCCGTGCCGTGGCCAGTGATCGAAATTAATTAACGGGAAAATTCGAAACCGAATGCAAACAAAGTAAAGGTATCGGTGGAAAATTTCGCAATTTTTCCAATTCCCGGGAATTATCGAGAGGCGTAGTTCGTAGAAGAAAACAATGGTGAAATTTCCACGGAGACGCAATTATAAAATCGGCATCGTTGAACGCGCGAAGCAAGGAATTACGCGGAAAGGCTGGAACGCAGTTCGAGAAATACGGGAATTATTATTACACGTTTGAGTGGAGAGCGCGGCAGGGCGTTGTTTCAATGTAAGCACAGCCTGAAACGAGAGGAGGTGAAGCAAAACCGTCGGGTCATTGAAATTAACGAAGTACAGCATGAAACCAAATGTTGCTCGAAAACACGGTGACACATACAGCTTGCAAAGGAAATCCTATTTCCCGGCGACGTTGGTTCGTCCGAGCGTCTCCGCGAACCTCGAGCCAGTCACCAGTCAAAATATTAAATGGAATATCGTATTAAATACTGAGCATTCGTATATATATATTGACTAAAATGTTTCCTGCTTCTAGACCGGTGGCTGGTGAGGATTTTAGAGGGACGCCGGCAGAGGAACGACGATGCGCGTGCAACTTAACCGCTACGGGTAGCTCCATTTCGAAACTCGGGCCTGCCGCGGCCATCTTGTTCGCAGGTGATCGAAATGGATCTCGCAGCGAGGATTAAGCACGACGTTGGGAGGTTCGACTTGGTCGAAGACGATACGATCCCCGATCAACGCGAATACTTATGCAACGAGGGTAATCGTTGGATGAATATGCCCCTAGGTAGCCTGATCGACAGCCGTTTGGAAACGCACGAGGGAAGAATTTTCGAGCGTTGTTCGATTATTTCCCTCGAATTGCCGCGATAGCTTCGGCAGGAATGGGATTCCTCTTTGCAGCGACAAACAAGAAAATCAATCGGAACTGCTGTGCGTCCGTTGACGGATAATCCGACGTGGGTACTTTCACAGACGAACTGCAAATGGTTTGGCCATTTAAGGCGAGTAGCGTGCGGTCGAAGAGCAAGAGATTAATCAAGGATCAGGCCCCGGCGATCGCTCGAGATCTCGTTGTTCGGTTCATATTCGGACCGTCGAGCAGCGAATCGGCCCCGGTACCGGTTCGAAGAACGTGGAAAAGTGTAATGAGAACCGGGCAGCCGTTCGGGATGATTCGAAAGGAAGCGACGCGGTCGTCCGTCCATCGAGGATCATCGAGATTCGCTTGGTCCGAAGCCGACTCGACTTAAAAAAGTAAATATACACTAACAGGCTCGAGTTGCTTTGGAATCGCGCCGCGAGTCCCGGATCCGATCGCGAAGGTGGACGCCTCGTTTCGTGGGTGGTGAACGTCGGGTTCGCCGGAAGTCACGCGAGATCTCGAGGATGCGAAAGCCTGCCTCCCTGGAACGTTAGATCGAAAAAGTTTTGCGCGTGAATCCGTGTAGGTTTCATGTCTGTTTGAGTCCTTGTGTGTGTGTTCGTGTAGGTGGACGTGTAACGCGTGCGGAGTAGAACGCGATGGACGTGTTGGCGTGTTAACGTGTGTGAGAGAGAGTGTGTACCGTGTGTGCGCTTGTACAAGCGTGTACAGAGGGACAACAACAAACGATGTCCGCCGATAGAAGGGAAAGAAACGCGTAAAAATGAAGAAAGATGCTGCGCTAAGTCAATCGTCATCATCGTCATCATTCCATTCGGAGTCATCCATTGCCCGTCATTCTCTCTCTCCCTTTCTCTCTCACTCTTTCTTTCTCTCTCTCTCTCTCTCTCTCTCGCTCTCGCAACAAGCTCTCTCTCTCAGTCTCCCTTGCTCAAACGCCCTTTGTCTTTCTCTCTGTCTCTCTCGTTCTTCCTTTCTCTCCTCTTGCTTACGCCGAATTTCTCTTACGAGCTAACAAAGAACAGTATTTATTTTTTTGTTTCTTTTGGTTTTAAACGCCGCGCCGTCGCACGCCATCTTATAATCGTAGTATAAATCCCCCGTTTTATTTCAGTTGTCGTCGATTTACTTACTAGTGATACGGATAATAAAATTCACTGGCATTGATTTGAAACATCTTGGCAGTTCATTGTGTGTAGTTATTACCTTTACTTATTATTCTCTCGTATGTTTTTTTTTTTTTGCTTTTTTTCTTTTTTGTTGCATTTTCAGTTTTTCAGAATATTTTAACGTGTGCGCTTTGCTCTTAATCGTGTGTTTTCATACGTCTGTTTTCCTCCGTTCCTCTATTTTCCCCTTTGTTTCTCTTTTAAGCACAATAAAAGGAGCAGTGTACCCTTCTTCAGCTTCTCTCTCTTTTGTTTGTATCTCTCTTTCTCTCTCTCTTGTTCTCCCTTTCGCTCTCTCTCTCGTGTGCTTTCTCTCCCTCTCTTTCTCTCCCTCTCGTTCGCTCTTTCACGAGACTCTCTCTCTCTCTCTCTCGCTCTCTCTCGCTCGCTCTTTCTCTCTTTCTCTCTCTCTCTCTCTCTCTCTCTCTGGCTGGACACGGTCGTATACAGGACCGAACGAAAAATCGTTTCGTGGTCGTGGAGCGTACCGTGAAAACTCGATTTATCCTTTAACAAATTCAAACGCTTCGACGGTCCTCGGTGCTCTATGTTTCCATGTTCGGTCTCTTGCTGATGTATGCGTGTATATGTGCGTGTACGTGTATGCGTGTTCGTGTTCTACACGCGTGTACGCAGATTTATTTGCATCCCGTGCAACGATTGCCGAAGCGAGTTTCGAAGACGAACGTTCCAGTTCGTGCTTTCAGCCGGACAGATTCGTGGCGCGATTTCAAGTAGAGCAGCTTCCAGATAATAAAATCCTAGCGACGACGTTGTTAGATAGGCAGCGATTCCTTCAACTCCAGGACGACGCGCTGGCCAACTCGTGAAGCGTAACTCAGGGATTATAAGGAGAACAAAGGCGATTTTCTCCAACCTCCATTGATCGTGTCTCTTCCCTCGGATCAAGGAGAAGCAACGTCCACGGGAACGCATAACGAATTAACATCCTCGGTGAATGGAATTAACATCCTCCATGGGATTAGAGTTTCCACGATGCGGTTGGAAATCACGTTGCCGGTGAATGGAAATTCATCGGGCGCACCCCGAGTTCTTCGAGGCTTGGAACGGAAACGGAAAATAGGGGAAAGAAACGTACGCTACCTTCGATCCACCAGTCGGTTTACGTCATCGCGTCGCTAACGTCCAATTTTCGTTGAAAAATCGCGTCAACTCCAACCGAAAGGAACTTCAGGCTCTCGATCCTTCGCGTTCCACACCCCTATCGTGGCACAACAAATACCAGGGATGCACATACCTCGGCGTGGCCGGCGTGTTCGTATGCTATCGTGTGTGCGTGTACATATGAACGCGCGCGCGCGCGCGCGCGTGTCAGTGTCCTTTTAACGCGCCTGTGTAGGCGCATTTTCAACGTGTCTCGCTAAGGCATCCTCTTCGAATGAACTACGTGACGAGATATATATCTCTCTTTATATATATATATTTTTTATATATATGTATATCGTAAAGAATACGAAGAGCCTAGTGTCCTCGCATCGTTCTCTTGCTATCACGGTGCGGATCTCCCGAAACGAGGCGTAACACGACTCTGGGGCTCGATCCCGATCAGCTGAACATCCAAGCGTAGGAGAAACATCGTTGTGAACGTTGTCCGCGGGATCCAAGCGTGGACCAGGTCGTCGTCATAGTCTTCGTCACTGTCGTCGTCATCGTCGTCGTCGTCGTCGTCGTCGTAGTCATCGTGTTCAGCTCCTGCACGTTCGCGTTCCTCGCCGTCCGCACTGATGCGCAGCACACGATCCTCGTCGAGCTCCAACATTACGCCGGCTATTTCATCTTTTTTGAATCACTTGACGATGATGTGTGGCGCCGACAGTAGGACGGTGATGGTTGCGATGATGGTGAACAGAGTAAAAATTATTAGGCACACTCTGTCTACCACCATCGCCGCGAACTTCCAGTCGTTCTTCACTTTTGCGTTCTTGTCCTCGCTCTTCATCTGATCCGTGATTATCTGTAACAGGGATATGCCGGGTATGATGCATGGCTCTCGTTTCCAGGGCGTGCGGATTAGACGGAAGATGGCGGAGTTCGCGGGAACGTGGAAATTCGCGGGGTTTCCGTGCTGGCATGCTTCGTGATTGTTAGGATTGCCGTCACGGCGAGGAGAGTAATCCTAAGTTCAAAGGGTAAATTTATAACGAAGAAGGCGGCGTTAACGATTTGACACCTGGCTCGATTCGAACCTGGATAATTTTGCGAATATTCGTCGAGGTATAGCTGTTCCCGTGGTTCCAAAATTGGAGAAATTTCATATCTAATTTGTACGAAGAAAGTACAGTATTTACAGAACGTGAGAGATATTTCGATTTTATTACTTGATAATTTATTAACAAAATACGGTCTATTCTTTAAGCGTTACTCCAGCATCCGCACGATACCAACATGGCGTCCGCAGCCGTCAAAATGTCGGCGAATATAAATTCGATAATAAATTCCTCGTATCGCTCATCGTTAAACGAAACACGTCCATTTGCGAATACTTCATCGGATATGCAACTTGGTCCAGAAATAAGAGCAAATGGTTAATATATTACACCAAGATTGCACCTTTTGCTGCGTAGATTCGGCCCGTGAAATATTAATGCGTAATTGAGAAACCCCGGAGCGCGTTTGAAATTACGCCGAGCACATTTGTTGCGTTGCCGAATGCATTAATACGAAGCATCGCGATAATATGCACCGAAAGTCCCAATTTATCCTTTAACGCGGTCTCTCTACGACTTTCTAACTCTCCGCGACTTCCTAACTTTCCGGCTGGTGCCATCAGGGACCAATCTGTTTAGCCAGCGAATAAGCAATCACGAGGCAAGCTGAAGTTCTGCGTGAACACGTATAATAATCATCAGCCGGCTAAAAAGTTAATCACAAGCCCGGGTCGGCAATTTGACGGGATCAGAGAGAATTCGCAGCGGAGAATAAATTATAGACAATCCTGTCGAGTCCCGACGACGATCATTTCCACGTAAGAATCTATTAGGCAGTTTCTTCCCTCGGAACGTAGAACGGGATCCTGGAAACTTCGCGGAATACGCAACGACTGTGACATTGTCTGCGATTGTCCCTATCACGGGACCACGGGCGAACTCGGAACTTCCCATCTAATATACGGTCCGTAATTATGAACACCGATAGGTATTCGAGTGTTTGACTTTGCCGTGTCAGTAGCGACTGGAGAAATGGACGGGCTTTAATAATCCTGCACAAACAGTAGTACAACAGAGAATGGTTTCACGTTCGTCAGCATACCTCGCCGCTACGTGTTCCGTTATTATACTACATGCGACTTTACACGAAAGTTTCTGCACTTACGGGCAAATTAAAATGAGTGTACACTTGGTAATTAGCTGAAGTACCGCAGCGTATATTTCGCAAGAACTCGCTAATTGTCATCCTCATTATTATTAACGGACGACACTTCTTTCTATTAAAAATAAAGAAGCGGCTCAAGTTCGTAAACGTTGCAGTGCTGCAGAGTGCAGATGCTTGTTTATGAAAGAGAGTCCCGAATTAGTCGTGCGTGTAACGAGTTCCTAATTCGTTTTAATGTCTACCCTGCTATGCATTGTTGCTTCCGAGCGTAAATAAAATACATATTTACCGTGTAACTTGCCAGCTGGCGAGTATTATTCTTTCGCTCTGCAGGTCGTTGCTGAATAAAAATATTCATCGACAATTCCAACAAATTTACAACGAACCTGATAACGTACCTAACGATGGACATGGATTAGGAGTAAGAAGCAAAATGGAGGGAATAGTATTCGGTTTTTCCTTAACGCTGAATCTATTGACGATTTCGGTCAAATGACACCTGTTCGTGAACGCAGATTATATCCTTTGCAATTGGATAGAGATAACAATGGAAAAGAACAATGAAAAGTTTTGGTCAGTCGTTTAGGTAGGTTCAGCGTTGAAGAATAGGCTGCGATTCAATTATGTTAGCAAACTGCTGGCAAACAGCAAAGGAGCCGCAAGAAACGTACCTTAATTTCTTTGAGGATCATAATGAGCTCGTTTCGGGCACAGAAACACGCGTTCTGAAGTATCGTTTCGACCTGGGGGCCTGACGTCTCAGCCGGATGTGGATGATGATGCGGCGTGTGACTGATCTGAATCGTCCCCGGATAAGTGGAGTGTGCCAATGGCGTTGCGTGTTGATGATGCGGCGTCGCAGCATGGCTGTGATGATGATGGGGCGTCGTGTGTATGTGGCTGTGCCCATGGCCCATCGTGTGATGGTGAGGGCCAGGGGTACTGTACACGTTGTTCAAGAGGTCATTGCGAGACGCCAGTGCATTGTCATCGAGGTCCAGCACATTCGCTAGGAGGGACTTGCTGCTCCTTTGACGAAGCTCCAGGTCGTGACTCTTGCTACCGCCTGTTTAGATAAATTGTTACGATGAGTGCAAAATAATTGGCACCACTCTGGGCTTCCTTATATTCCTAACGAAATTGAGAAAAATGAGAAACAGATAAGGGGAGGAACTGAGTGACGAATACTACTATACTTTGGCTTTCTTGAATTTTAGAGGTAGGAGATATTTTACAGATATTTTTTGAATTTCAGGAACGTTGGAAAAATAAATAAATAATTCCAGGTAGATGTTCCTTTGAGAAATAACACGATATAAATAACGTGATAATATTGTAGCAATTTCCTAACAAGACTGTCAAAAATATTTATAACGAAATAAAGGAAAATGAGAAAGAGACGAGGGGTTGAAAACTGATTGACAAATACTACTATACTTCCATTATTTCTGGGCTTTAAAATCGAGAGACATATTACACAAGTTCTTCAATCTCCTAAGTATATGTACAGACGATAAATTATACATTTATAAAGAGGTTTATCAAAAAGTTTAAAGTTAGAAAATGTATATACAATACGTCTAGCAAAGGATAAGTAAGTATGTGAAAAGAGAAATGGGTAGTTAATTTCTGCCAACATTTTACTTCTTTGATAATTAACGATACTCGTATCTCGTTCAAGTATGGTTACACACATGCATACGACTCGAAGTAAGTCAGGTGTGCCTTGGAGTGCTGTGTGCACACTTCGGTAACGAGTGACTGAGAACAGTGTTTGTGTGACACAGTTAAACATTTATATAAAACACATATAGTAGTAAATGTTGTCAGTACTTATGTCGATGCTTTTTCGTGTCACTAAATTACCAGTGACTGGAGACGGTTTTTGAGACTTTTGCGCCTCTCTCTCTTCTTTGTCACCTGGTCGTGACATACGTAGTATAAAAGGCAGCCAATAAAGGAATAGCACTTTCACCTGAAAATCAGATTGGTAATATAATTCTCTGCATAACAGATCAATTTCGATCTACATATCTAATCGATCATTCAAATTTCGAAATTCTCCAATTCGAGCTTTACACGTCAACACGACCTTTGCACTCGAGAGGCAATAATTAATTTAATTAAATTCTAAAAATCGATGTTAATTAACATATCGAAGTATAATAATTCTACGTCATAATACGTATAGCATTACTTATTGACCGTTCTAAAAATATCGTTCATTTCATGATAGAAAGTTTTTGAATTACTATTTTTCTGCAAAATCGAGTGCAAAGGGTTGAATGTACGTCGATGTAAAATGGCGCGAGTACTATACGTTAAATGGTATGGAGAAAGAAACAAGTTGACAGCAAACACGGTTTACGATTTTCTCATAATCGGTGGAATACAGTAGATAATAAAATCGGAGCAAGGTGGAAGCTCAGCATGACTCGAAAGGGCGAATTCAGTTAACAAGCAAAGTAAATCTGAAGTATACTTGGAAGCACATGAGCTCGCGTTAATTGAAGTCGCATATAGGATAAGATTACCCAAGAAACCAGTTTGCTCGGACAGAGAAAATAGTTGAATCCTGCGATTTTAGCCGGAATAAATAAAGCCGGATATTAAAGCTTAATAAACGTAAATATTACTTCATTAAAAAGCGCGTCGCAGTAATTTCCGCAAGGGAAAACGTGGTTCTCCGCTTTTTCTTTTAAATCCGAAATATGTACGCTCGGCATGCATTTATGCCGGTTTAAATTCTCGAAAATACTTTGAAGAAAAATCATTCCGGGCTAACCAGGATAAACTAGATCAAAGAGTTTGTGTCTCGAATTAATTTGATGAAAGGACAGCTTACCCATTCAGACATTTCATGAGTATCAGCATTCCGGTGATGATAATTTAAAATCATAATGGTGCTGACAACACTGCTGGCCACCATAAACATAATACAGTTGAAGTATGTTCCTGTGGAAACATGGAAAAGTTGAGGGAAAGCGTGACTGATGCGACAGGATTTGCCGAATTAAAATTAATCGATCACTCGCGAGTCGTGGGTCGTTATCGATATCGTTCCAATCGAAATCGCGGATTGACAGCAATCCCACCGATCCAAATATCAATTTCAAAACGCTCGCCTCCCCATCATGGTATCAATGGACGTTGGTTGTCCAACCCCGTGTCTGACCCGCGCGATCTGCTACTACTGTCATGCGACTACTGTCACTCGACTAGTTCTGACTGTAATAGGGAATCCTCGGAGGAGGATAAAGGACTGTGCACAATAAGCCTCGCTCACATTACGGTGCACTGATCAGATACGAGTGATAACTCGAGAGCGCTGTACAAGCTTCTAAATAGGATGGATTTCCAACGAAGAAATTTTGCAACCCTAAAGGATTCTCTTTATGCTCCGTCACGTAGCATAAAGGTACACTTTGGCAGAAAATTGGCAGAAAATCTGCCAGATGACGATTTCCGATTTTCTCCGGTGAAGAGTCACAGAGAAGACGAAACGTGGTGAAATATGCTAACATCGAGATCTAGGCATCGAGATCTAGGCTGGAAAGACAAGGAAGATATCCTTCGACCCTCTTAACAGCTCACCCTCGTCGACTCTCGAATAGTTTACGCTTGGCAATAGGTTATCTATCAACGAACAGTCAGGTTCGTGTCAATTGACCATCGCGTTGTCTGATAGGAAGTTTAACGAAAAATTCGAGAACATATAACCTCGAGGTAACTTAACCTTTTAGGTACGGCTGAATTTTACTCGAAGAGATTTCTGGGGACGGTAGAGTCTGACACGAACTACATATAAGCGATACAGCACTAAAATGTGTGACAGAAAACGCTGTTCTCTACGCGAGTACATTAAAATGAAGTTATCTATGATATGATTATAAATTTTCTTAAAATATATTACACATACTTTAACTTCAACAATTCA
>NW_016907909.1:274359-283466 GCF_001483705.2 Eufriesea mexicana | reverse complement strand
CTGCTTATTGTCCTCCTTAATGAACCCTCAAGCATTCTCGAATTCCGTCGCACCGTGTAATTCGCATCCTCAATTTTAATTATTCAGAATGATCACAGACGACAAATGAAGGAAGACAGGTCGGGCGTTTCAGACGTTTTGCAGAACTACAGCAATAGCAAACATTTCATCCCTTATTGTGTTTCGCGTTTCAGCAATCCGGACGAGGTTCACAAGAGTTCTCAAACCGATTGTCACTTTGATTATTTCATAAAAAGGTTAGGAAGTTGTATTTATACAATATACTCGTCGACGAAATCATATTTATACAAGTTACAAAAATATATTTCGTGGTAAAAAATTGTGGAATATTTAATTATTAAAACGAGTTTCCTCATTTTCTCTATTTTCACGGTAAAATAATTATTTTGGGTCGGATGATAATTGTAAATATACGAAACAAAAATTTATTAGATTTTATTGCGTTAGTTAATACTGAGAGCTGTAATCACCCACACCAGTGTTAAATAAAATACAAAAATGTGTTCCAGCGCGAGATTTAATATTTGCTTGGAAAGAATTATTAAAATCAACAGGAGTGATTAAAATTTGAAGTATTTGCACGAAAATGGCCGATTAAGGAGCAAGTTAGAAACTAATAAAAATTCTCGATTTGTAGCTTCTCAATTTGCAGCAATCAACGCGAAAGTATTACGTCGAAGATATTTGGATATAGTCCATCCAGCCATTGTATTAACCAACTGAAACAGCCAGCGAGAAACTGCATTACTGCGAATTCTCTGCAGACTGTCGCATTTATTGTTACCCGAAATGCACCTTCCACAATTCACGAATTTTCAGCAGTCCCTTCGAAATAATGTTTTCCGGAAGCATTGCTGCATTTACATCTGGCTGGGCTAAAAGGACGATACTGCTCGGACACTTTAACGGAATTAACGGTCTATAGAATTAAGCGGAATCTTCTACAAAAGGTGCAATTCAATTCTTTAACCCCATTTGTTTCACGTAGCAGGTGGTTACATCTCCGAGTTCGTTCCTGATGAAAATAACTTCGCGTGTTAGATTCCACTGGTAAGGCTCATTACGATAAAAGAATTCTTTGATTTTATACAATTTCCATAATGAATCGTTGCAAAACAAATTTCGTTTCTAACGAAAGCAACGTTACATTTCATTCGTGAGGCTATTTAATTGAATTACAATATTTAATTGAAATTATAATTTTTAATACAAATACGACATGATGTTAGAAGGAAAGGGACCTAGAACTTAAGATTTTATTCGCAAGAAATACTATTCGATGGAAAATATAATTTTTGATACAAGTGCGACGCTATGTTAAAAGGGAAGGGATCGAGATCATAAAATTCATTCACGAGGAAAACTATTAAATCAAAATTATAATTTTTGATACAAGTACGACGCGATGTTAGAAGCGAAGGGACCGAGAGTTTAAGATTTCATTCACGAGGAATATTATTTTATCAAAATTATAATTTTTAATACAAGTGCGACAATTTGTTAATAGGCAAGGGACCGAGAACTTAAGGTTTCATTCACGAGGAAAACTATTAAATCGAAATTATAATTTTTGATACAAGTGCGAGGCGATGTTAAAAAGGAAGGGACCGAGGGCTTAAGATTTCATTCACGAGAAAAACTACTCAAGTGAAATTATAATTTCTGATACAAGTGCGACGCTATGTTAGAAGGGAAGGAACCAAGAGCTTAAGATTTCTTTTACGAGGAATACTATTCAATGAAAATTATAATCTTCGATATTATATGGCAAGTGACCAAACGCTCCTAACCTAATAGAAGCACGTTCACCTAAGCAATCCAAGTGACAACGAGCATCGTTCAGTTCGAAATTGAAACTCGCAGAGACACGATATTTAATTTTCATTAAATCGACTGCCCTTTCGAGGGTAAACCAGCTAAGAAGGCTGGGGCATGTCGACTAGAAGGAATTTTTAAACGCAGAGTAAACGGGAAACGACGAAGAAACGGATCCGAACCGACCCATTTACTACTCTGTCTTCATACCTGAAAGCCGTCGTACGTCCAGGAGCCGAATTTCATCTCGCAGCGCTGATCATCAAAGGGAAACCAGGTAATGTCTATCTTGCAAGTGCTTTTGAATATGCCGGGCGGTACGTATAAGCAGGTCCCATTGTTCTTCACGACGACGTTCGTCGGGTAAGTGCCGTCGAACCCTTCGTCCGCGCTGTAACGAACAATCGTTAACGTTAATCGGGGTTCGATTGGTCTTTAACAGGGGTGCATTTGGGACGTAATCTTTGAACTCTCGAAACTCGAGTACGGGAGTTCGTGCGATTTCGAAACTTCCGACATCTCCGAAACTTTGGATCTTCGAAACTCGAGCAACCAAATGCTGATTTTATTTCGTAAGAATTTTTCGAAGAATTTGGCTTCGACGATCTGTATCTCGACGGAACTTTTGCGTTACAGAAAAATATGCAACTCGGAATATTAACAATTATTTAAAAATACCAATGGTCCACGTCAATCTGAATTTAGTATGTCTCCATTTTTCGTATTCTTCGATTTGATAGGAATAAAATTTCTAGGATTTTAACAGTAGTTTCGAGGATTTCAAGAGATATTACAAAAAATTTTTAATTGAGAATTTTGAATCACGAAGGAGCAAAGCTTCCAATTTCCTTCTTGGGATTTGCAATACGAAGGAAAATGTTTTCGGTTGGTGTAAACACTGTTGTATATCGATGTGGAGACAAGAGAAGTGTAAAAGCAACGTACATGAAGACGAATATTTAATCTAAACAGTGAACAAGTGGGCTACAATTGTACGTCGTTCAGACAGATGAAATTTCTGAAAGCCACTATAGTGGCTCGTCGTATCTAAGAGGTTAATCGAAGTATCCCCAAGAACACGCTCATACGATTCGTTCCATTTTCGAATACGATCACGAGAAGAATAACCTAGTCCGTTGTACGTGGGGAGTTAACAACGCGTTAGGAAATATCGCGAGAGAGTCTCGGTTATAGCGTTTCGCCTTTAACTGCTAGATTTAATGGCGTTCGTCCGAAGAAGATTCGCTTTTGATCACTTAACCTTTGAAAAGCCGTTCACACGACCCCGCCGCGAAATTTTGCACATTTATCACGGCGCGATGATCTAATCCATTGAAGCAGGCCAGGCTATCGGCGCTGCAACTTATTTAGCGGCGGGAAGAACGTGATACCTTGTACGGGAAAATAGTTTCCTGAACAATGGAGCTTTCGGATGATCGAGCGTTCGGATAACGGACAAAGAGGCGAGGGATAACGAAGGTTCCATTGCATTACTTAATTCCATTCGCCAGCCGAGATCCAAATTTCCAATGAAACCGAGCGACGCTCATCCGCAGTCTCGCGCAAGGAGCTCGCAGACACGTGACGTTTGTAGAGCGTCGAAATTCCCTGAATCGTGATCCAGGATACCAGGTCGAGGAACCGCGCGACACCTGAGAAATTTTTCGAAACCGTCCCCACGAACGCCGCGCCAGATACGTTGCGATATTCGAAGTCTTTGGCGAATTATGAATAAAAGATCAGCCAGCTCTTGTCTTTACAGCCACGAAACGCTCCATTGTCCCCAGGGCCAACGGTTCGAAAAAAGCCGACTTTATTTCGGCCACGGGGAGGACTCTGAGGTCGCCGATAAAACGAAGGGAATAAAAGGGGGGTCTGAAATTTACGGACTTACCCAGCAGAGGCACGGCGTCCGAAGTCGCTGGCATTGTCTCGGCCACCATATTCAGGAACACAGTGAGGGACAAGAGAATGGTTACCCCTGCAAAAGAGGTTCGTTGGACCAATTAATTATCACCGTACCTAGAAACCCTCTAAGCAAACGAGATTAATCCACAACAGGCTGAAGGACTCACAGCTGCTGATGCTCGAGACTCAAAGGTAAGACCAGGTGTCAGTGACTTTTCCCATTTTAGATAATACATATTTTTGCGCTCATCACTATCAACTATCGTGCTCTAGTTTTCTCTCGAAACATTTCGTATCGGATTTTGCTCGATATATATCGACATATTGGCGTATTTAGGAAGCTGAAGCCGATGGAGAAATTTTTCGCGATTGCTTTCGTGATTTTTTGGTAAGCCGAATTTTTGTTCACAATTATAGCGTATTTGCGGTGATAAAATTATGCGTGCTGTGAAATTCGAAGTCACGTAACGGTGATATGCGTTAACTCTTTGAAGCACGACGGTGTGAAGTACGTTTCACCTTTTTAGCGTCTGTGACATGCATGGTGGGACGTTGTCGGTGGTATCCCTGAATAGTGACATTGCTAGAAGCACAGCAACGATAAGAAATACTCACTGCGTGATCCTGTGTTGTGTGGGACGTACCACTATTCGTGTGGGAAAGAACGTGTTTCGTGGGATACCTGCATTTCCACTATTTAAGTATGCAAGTGAAATTTCATTTTTTCCCTTAATCGTCTTGCGTTATCTCTGTGCCAAGTAAATAACATAAAAGCATTCCGTGGCTTTTTTAAATTCAAAAAATTCGGTGCAATTAAGCTTCCTTTGCTGCTTGCAAAATCCTGTACTTCAAAGAGTTAATTCGATCGATGATGGAAATTGGAATTGTTAATCGCGAGGATGAAAAAGCCACGTTCGTGAGTTTTTCACGTACCGATTGAATCGCGAAATCATGAAGCAACGATGATCAATAAATTCCACTACTTCACCGGGACATGAATGTCTCTGATCGACATCGACACGGCTGTAATCTCCTGTACAATTCAATACGTTACGAGAACTCGACTGAATCTAATCACGTAAGCTGTTATAGCGTGCTCTGAAGCTTGCAAGGAATTGCAATTATGCCAGCGAGCGATTTGAACTTGCCGGGAGATAGTAATCACCGGAATCTCGGGGAAGACTCATAACGAAATAATGCGATGACTTCGTGAACGCGTCGGCATGATAGCATGCTGCTGCTGAATAATTGGCCAGAGTTTTAGAAACCTTTGTAGTACGAGATTTAACGTTAAATCCCGTGTAAAATACAATTGTAATCCTAACGCTTTTTCTCTGTAATCGAAGGATTTATATATAAACTGACAATTTTTGAATCTATGAGAATTAAAAATCCACATCAGTGTGAAATCGGTAATGCAAGAAAACGGTGAATTTTTTAATTATATTATAAGAAAAATTCATTGAAATCATTTTTAATACAAATCCTTCAATTATTGCTACACGTGCATGTAAGTAAATTAGATGAAAGACTAAACACATTACATCATATTAAAATATAAATTTACCATTTACAATTAATACAAATATTCATATTTACGATCTGTACCCTGGTTGACAATATAAAAATTAAATTACCCTGATTTATTAATTACGCTTCTATCCAATTCCCCATAATTACACCATTTCGTGATTTACCAAAGGAATGATTTTAACCCTTTGACTGCGGTACATTCTCGAAGAGAATCATCAATACAGATATTTGACAATTGACAGAACAACATTGAAACAATTGCCGATATTCAATTGCTATGTTATATTTCAGATGGAATCAATTGGTAAAGTAGCAAAAGTGATAGAGTAAGAAAAATGTAGGGAGCGTGTATTTATATATTGATAAATTTGTGCCGACGTATACATGCGTCTTTCGTATATAGTGATAGACTTATGAGAACGTATATATACGTCTTTCGTAGTGAAAGGGCTAAAGAAGGTATGTTCACAATACCAGGATCGGAATTTGACATTAAATACTTCCGATTGTCGTGAATCTTACTAAATAAAATTGAACACGAGATAAAAATGATGAAAAGAAGGCATCGTATAAATCACAAAACGATTAAAATTAATCGTTTCACGAAAATTCGCTATATTCTACGCTCTACTGTATGTTATACAATTTTCATAAAAGCTCCTAGAGGAACGAGCAGTTGTTTACTTATCGCTTTCGCGAGCTATCGTGATGCCCGTATTCATTAGCGTAACGAAAGGAAATTAATTCGTGCAGCGAAGAATTGTTTCCTTCGGAACGAGGACGCTAGGAAACGAATAGTTCATTAACCATTCAGCAGTTTCCTGCCGTAATTCTGGCGATAGGTAGGCAACGTTTAATCTTCTAACATGCAGAGCGGTTATCTAACTTGCCTAGAGAGAGCTTCTCGCCGGAATCGGGTGGCAAGGTGAATCCCAGAACGGCCATGCTGGCAATCAGGACACACGGCACGATCAGGTTGAAGAAATAGTAAAGAGTCCGCCTTCTGATGATCACCACGAACGTTATATCTATATATGGTTCTGGGCAGCAATTGTAATAAATTTCGTTCCTTTTACCAGGTACCCCTGTAACAAGAAGACGAAGAATATAAAAAGCAAACCAGTGGATCGGCATCTAATTATCCTTCAAATTCACGCGTCGCTGAGACTCCTCTCTCAAGCCGTATCTAGAGTAATACCAATCTAGGGTCCCAAGAAGATCCTATACTTAAATAATTATACAAATTAGTACAGGTAATTCCGCATTTTACATTATTTACATATTATAGGATACCATTTTCAAGGAGGTTGCGAGTCGGCTGTTGCCAACAAAAATAAATTATAAACCGATCGACATTTTCCAGAAGCAAATGTATAAGTTATTCTAGATAACAAAATTAAATTGCGAGGCCCCTACGGGGAGGTGAAGCGTAGGTTAACCCTTTGACACTCGTGCCCTTCAGTCGCCATTTGATAAAATTTCGAAGCTCGATATTAATTAATATATGAAATTTAAAATAATGTAACAGTGCGCGAGGTATCGAAATTAAATAATTCTACATGTCAATTATTACACGATTTCTTATTTAGTGCTCTAAAAATATCAACAGCTTTATAGCAGAAAATTTTTCAACTCGTACCCTTCTTTAGCCAAAAGATCGTCGAGTGCAAAGGGCTAAGAAAAGCATAAAAGCATGGTCCTCGAGGACCAAAACAGAGTCCTTAGAAATCAATTGTGACCAGTACAAGCGTGAGTCGCTTGGTGTTGGAAAGAGAGTTAAATTAGAGTGCGTCTTTGTGTGTTTTCGTCTCGTTATCTCGGTGTTCTTTTCCTAAGTTAAATCAGTTTACGAGTTTTGAGTTTGTGTTATTCCGTTCTTGTTCTTTCGTCAATTTTCGGTGTCCCGAGACCAGTTTCCGTCATCCTACAATATCATCATTTGCACCTGTTCTTTCATCTTTGCGAGGCTATTTTATGCCAACCCGGCATATTTTTGGAACCTACCTACCATGCAGTAAGGGTTACTTGCACTCAACAATTCCGTTCAACCTAGATACTCTCTCTTCCTCTATTTCGCAATCTCTTTTACCCATTTTGGACAAACAGCCCAGACATATTTAGGGACATTCAGTCACGTCCAGCCGAAACTCAGGCAGGTGCAGTTCTCCGCACTCTAATCTCGAGTACACTCTGTTCTCTCTCGCATCTCTGACACACTCGCCACGTACGTTCACAAAATTTCCATTCCCGCTCGATCATTACTCGTCCATGGAAAAATTTCATTACCCATGTTCTAGTTATCCCGTTGGATCGTTTTACGCTTCAGAGGATCCATCATCGGGGTGGCGATCTCTGCCAAGCTCTAACCTTCTCGCGACTGGCAACCTCGGTGTGGTAACTTTTATCGAAGCTTTTGCCGGCTACGTAGAAGTTAGCGGAGTTAGCAGAACGCAGCAGACAGCGAGGTCAACGCAACGACGACACCGCGACCGGCAGAAAAGTGCCAAGTGTTCAGCTACGACGGATTCAGCTCGCATGGAAAAGCTCGTGAAATAAAAGGCCCGATAGCGATGACTCGACTATTTCTACGCGACGTGCACTATGCACTCGAATTATATCGACATACCGGAAGGGAGACCGCGACTTCATTTTCAAGTGTTTCTTCGGTTATAGCCGCATTTCTCAGCGGCTGCAGTCACTCAAGATACATTTCTGCCGAGGGCTTCATAAGCTTTCTATGCATACCGCGTACGTACCGACACCTTGCGCGTATGCATCCCGGAAATAAAAGCTACGTGTCCGTGGAACGTGACACTTTTATTTTACAATTTGCGATTTACAAACCTGCATGCGTTCTTTATATACCACGTTACACCGAGTATCGTAAGTGCCTGTTTTTACCTTCTACTTTTACGTGGAACATTTTTATGAACAGATAAGAGCATATGTTTACGTATTTCCTTGTTATCGAGGGAAAGTATCGAACGAGTAAAGAATGCCCATGAAATTGACTTTCCGTAGAATTTCGCGAAGAACGTATTAACACGAGAGGTGCCTTTTAATCGCCATTTGATAAAATTTCGAAGCTCGATGTTAATTGATATATCAAATTTGAAATAACGTAACACTGTGCGAGGTAACGAAATTAAATAATCCTACGTGTTAATTATTATACGATTTCTTATTTACTTAAAATTTTTCAACTCGTACCCTTTTCTAGCCAAAGAATCGTCGAGCGCAAAGGGTTAATATTATACATAGGGTGGATCACCGCATATTGACATCTAGATATACGTCATTATTATTACGCATAACGAAAAATTACGTAACTTCATCTGAATCATTTTTCGCTATACGTAATAATAATGACGTATATCTAAATGGCAATATGTGGTAACCCACCCTGTATATATACAAATATGTATAAATATATAATAAAATAAAAATATCAAAAATATTCGATGCAAATTATCTATTGCAAAGAGTCGAGGGATATTCATACAAAAACATAGAAACGAGCTTATATTCGCCATCTAGATATACGTCATTATTATTACGCATAACTAAAAATGTTTTGGATGAAATTACGTATTTATTCCGATACGATAAATTATCACTTCATAATGAAGCATTTTAGAGAAAAAAATACAGACGTGTTATCAATTTATTTCGAAGCTGGGAAAAGTGTTACACATGCAGAAAGATTATACGTCAATAGATTTACTCGACGAAATCATCCAACATGTCATATTTTTGATAATGTTTTTAAAAAATTTCACCAAATTTCACCATTTATTACGCAATAAATACGTAACAGAGATTAAATTGTA
>NW_016907909.1:239980-271967 GCF_001483705.2 Eufriesea mexicana | reverse complement strand
CTGCTTATTGTCCTCCTTAATGAACCCTCAAGCATTCTCGAATTCCGTCGCACCGTGTAATTCGCATCCTCAATTTTAATTATTCAGAATGATCACAGACGACAAATGAAGGAAGACAGGTCGGGCGTTTCAGACGTTTTGCAGAACTACAGCAATAGCAAACATTTCATCCCTTATTGTGTTTCGCGTTTCAGCAATCCGGACGAGGTTCACAAGAGTTCTCAAACCGATTGTCACTTTGATTATTTCATAAAAAGGTTAGGAAGTTGTATTTATACAATATACTCGTCGACGAAATCATATTTATACAAGTTACAAAAATATATTTCGTGGTAAAAAATTGTGGAATATTTAATTATTAAAACGAGTTTCCTCATTTTCTCTATTTTCACGGTAAAATAATTATTTTGGGTCGGATGATAATTGTAAATATACGAAACAAAAATTTATTAGATTTTATTGCGTTAGTTAATACTGAGAGCTGTAATCACCCACACCAGTGTTAAATAAAATACAAAAATGTGTTCCAGCGCGAGATTTAATATTTGCTTGGAAAGAATTATTAAAATCAACAGGAGTGATTAAAATTTGAAGTATTTGCACGAAAATGGCCGATTAAGGAGCAAGTTAGAAACTAATAAAAATTCTCGATTTGTAGCTTCTCAATTTGCAGCAATCAACGCGAAAGTATTACGTCGAAGATATTTGGATATAGTCCATCCAGCCATTGTATTAACCAACTGAAACAGCCAGCGAGAAACTGCATTACTGCGAATTCTCTGCAGACTGTCGCATTTATTGTTACCCGAAATGCACCTTCCACAATTCACGAATTTTCAGCAGTCCCTTCGAAATAATGTTTTCCGGAAGCATTGCTGCATTTACATCTGGCTGGGCTAAAAGGACGATACTGCTCGGACACTTTAACGGAATTAACGGTCTATAGAATTAAGCGGAATCTTCTACAAAAGGTGCAATTCAATTCTTTAACCCCATTTGTTTCACGTAGCAGGTGGTTACATCTCCGAGTTCGTTCCTGATGAAAATAACTTCGCGTGTTAGATTCCACTGGTAAGGCTCATTACGATAAAAGAATTCTTTGATTTTATACAATTTCCATAATGAATCGTTGCAAAACAAATTTCGTTTCTAACGAAAGCAACGTTACATTTCATTCGTGAGGCTATTTAATTGAATTACAATATTTAATTGAAATTATAATTTTTAATACAAATACGACATGATGTTAGAAGGAAAGGGACCTAGAACTTAAGATTTTATTCGCAAGAAATACTATTCGATGGAAAATATAATTTTTGATACAAGTGCGACGCTATGTTAAAAGGGAAGGGATCGAGATCATAAAATTCATTCACGAGGAAAACTATTAAATCAAAATTATAATTTTTGATACAAGTACGACGCGATGTTAGAAGCGAAGGGACCGAGAGTTTAAGATTTCATTCACGAGGAATATTATTTTATCAAAATTATAATTTTTAATACAAGTGCGACAATTTGTTAATAGGCAAGGGACCGAGAACTTAAGGTTTCATTCACGAGGAAAACTATTAAATCGAAATTATAATTTTTGATACAAGTGCGAGGCGATGTTAAAAAGGAAGGGACCGAGGGCTTAAGATTTCATTCACGAGAAAAACTACTCAAGTGAAATTATAATTTCTGATACAAGTGCGACGCTATGTTAGAAGGGAAGGAACCAAGAGCTTAAGATTTCTTTTACGAGGAATACTATTCAATGAAAATTATAATCTTCGATATTATATGGCAAGTGACCAAACGCTCCTAACCTAATAGAAGCACGTTCACCTAAGCAATCCAAGTGACAACGAGCATCGTTCAGTTCGAAATTGAAACTCGCAGAGACACGATATTTAATTTTCATTAAATCGACTGCCCTTTCGAGGGTAAACCGGCTAAGAAGGCTGGGGCATGTCGACTAGAAGGAATTTTTAAACGCAGAGTAAACGGGAAACGACGAAGAAACGGATCCGAACCGACCCATTTACTACTCTGTCTTCATACCTGAAAGCCGTCGTACGTCCAGGAGCCGAATTTCATCTCGCAGCGCTGATCATCAAAGGGAAACCAGGTAATGTCTATCTTGCAAGTGCTTTTGAATATGCCGGGCGGTACGTATAAGCAGGTCCCATTGTTCTTCACGACGACGTTCGTCGGGTAAGTGCCGTCGAACCCTTCGTCCGCGCTGTAACGAACAATCGTTAACGTTAATCGGGGTTCGATTGGTCTTTAACAGGGGTGCATTTGGGACGTAATCTTTGAACTCTCGAAACTCGAGTACGGGAGTTCGTGCGATTTCGAAACTTCCGACATCTCCGAAACTTTGGATCTTCGAAACTCGAGCAACCAAATGCTGATTTTATTTCGTAAGAATTTTTCGAAGAATTTGGCTTCGACGATCTGTATCTCGACGGAACTTTTGCGTTACAGAAAAATATGCAACTCGGAATATTAACAATTATTTAAAAATACCAATGGTCCACGTCAATCTGAATTTAGTATGTCTCCATTTTTCGTATTCTTCGATTTCATAGGAATAAAATTTCTAGGATTTTAACAGTAGTTTCGAGGATTTCAAGAGATATTACAAAAATTTTTAATTGAGAATTTTGAATCACGAAGGAGCAAAGCTTCCAATTTCCTGAATTTCGAGAAATTTGGAATACTCAGCAACCCATCGCTGATTTTTAAATCAACGTCAGATCTATTCCTCAGATACCTCGTTTTGAGGCAATATTATAAGAACACTCGCATCGTTATAATTAAAATCTATTATATATATTAAAATAATAGGTATGTTAAATAATATATTATATTAGGTGAAGTAAAAGAAATCCATTATTTTTGCATTCAATTTCATGCAAAAATAATTGATTTCTTTTTACTATACCTAATATAATGAAAAACGAAGTAAGTTAACAATGTTGGCCACCATCTGAATATTTCAGTATTTCTTTTTACTTCGCCTAATATATTAAAATTAAAATATGTTAAAAATCGAAAAGCGAAAGGTAGTCTCTCGTATCCCGATTGGATTAGGAGTTTTAACATTGTGTGCGAGGGATAATCAACAAATTCCTGTACAAATTAAAAAGCTTCCTGTTGGTGATAGTACGTCGTGCAATTTATTTCAATTAAAAATTTCGCGTTAATTGAAACTGGAAATATGAAGAATGGGAGTTTGAATAGAACGAAGAGATTGGCGCATGATTTCGTATAAACATAATTTTTGATACGTCCCGATGCCTTTTTCGTAAATTAAAAGCAAGACACGAGAAGCAGGCCTATTCGAACTCTTTTGTTACTAACGATCCTTTGTTCACGTGACAGGTGTATCTGAAAATTAAAATATCGAATTATTCCGCGTCTAGTAACCAATTTCGTTCTGTTTCGCAATCAATACATTTCATTTCGCGCTGAATTCCGAGTTTCCCTCTTAATCCCCTTAAACTTATAATAATATCAGCGATTCTTTATAAAATCGCGTTCAATTATGAAATGTAAAACGATAAAATGATAATTCGTAAGCCAAGCTTTTGTATGATCAAGGAAAATTTCTGCAAACTTCGCAAAATTACAGAGAATTGTAAATAATAATGTTCACTCAATTTCCGTTATCGAAAATGAAAGAATTATTTTTATTCGTTCTCACTGAACATTCATTCGTATGTACTCGGATGTTGAAAAAGGGTCGAGGATGAGTTAATTACCGAAATAATGACACATCCTCCCTAAAGAATTTTCGTGACACGAGCTATGCATTAAAATATTCAAAGCGAATCGCATTACCTTTTACATCCTTGTCCATCAGATATTATAAATTAATAAATCTCCTTGCCTACTTATCCCTCCATTTGCGGTCAGAATTTCACCAATTCTGAAACGTCTGCTTTATAATCGTGAGTCTTAATTGCCAAGCTAGGTGCCCGATTTATTTCTCACACACGCACACGTGCGATTTAAATCCTATCTCCGGAGTAACAAACATTATCGGAAGCAAGGAACAAAATATTGTGACACGGAGAATAAAGACCAATCTTATTCCTCCTTCCACGTAAAAATTAGTCCGGAATTTCGCGATCAACCGAAAGCTCCCTGGAGCTCGTAAATATTGAAAATAGCAAAGAAATTTGATTAGTCAATTGCTACGATTAATACCGAATATTCTCATGCGAGGGAATTCGCGGGTAAACAATTATTTCGAAATTCCAGTACACCAGAGAAACATGTACTCCAATTGATATTCCAAGATATATATCGCGACTCCGTTTTCCAGACGACAAAGGGAGATTGAAGTTTAAATTTCGCGAGCAAATCAGGTAAAATTCGAATTCGTTAAGGCAATAAAATTTGACAAATTGTGCGTGTTCAGTTATGTATGTTTAATTTCACGTATTGAGTATATTTAATTTTGTCACACGGTGTCCCCGATTTCGCTGTCAAATATCCGCTGTCATGCGATAAATTGCTGTTGTTCCAGCTGGGAGCACAGTCTCTGCAGGACTACTTAATTATAGAAAATTGCAGAAAGCACCTCTGTAGTTTCCTTTCAATTAATCGACCTGCCATAAGTTACGTTTCATTAAGATTCGTTTATAATAATATCGTAATAGAATTTCGCGTGAAATTCGACATTAGTTCGTCGCGTTACGTTTCCTGGACATCCTTGGCTGATGAATGTTTCAGCTTCCAGGAACGGGAATCGATGGAACCATGAAGCGAACTATGACGTTGATCTATCGACAAACGGCTTTTTCAAGCTTCCATCTAAGCTTTTTCTTATCATAATCGCTTCGTTTTCTTATATTCCTTTTCTTCTGTCATTTAATCTATAATGCATAAAACGTAACAGCATCCGTAATTTCGTGAAAGTCGATTTTTCATAGAACGAGAGAAATGTTTTCGAAATTGTTATTCGAAGAGTTATTATACGATATAAAATTTTGGTTTATATTTATTTTTGAAAATTATGGAAATTGGAAATATCGTCATCGAGTTGCTTGTAATTTGCAAACTGCTTTTTGTAATTAAAACAATCGTCGAAATACGGACGTAATACGCAAATATAATTTTTATAACGTTTAATTGATTACATGCCCGTTTAATGCGAGCGTAATTCTTGTCGGAGAACCGTGTGCGAATATTCGCAAATTCTATTCACCGCTTTACCCGGGGGGTAATTTAAAACTTCAAACCAAAGCAATCGTTAGAGAGAAGCGGTAAGCATTGAACTGAGAACCATCTAACTTGCAGGTTTGATCTCCTTCTCCTTTTCAGCTTGCTTCATTTAACCACAGTAGCTGCAAATCGGGAATTATCGGAAAGTCAGAGAAAAGATAGATTGCTCACTCGCTATCTTTCTGCATTCTATGCCCAGACCTAGCATTTCGTTCAAATGGATTTCAATAAGTTGTTTCTGCGATGCCGAAAGTATATCGGTGTTTGATGCATAGAACCGGCTGCCAAGTTAATTAGGGTAGTTCGAAGAGCGGGTGCTCGCGCTTCAATGAAATCAGTTCACGGAGATGTCTATCCTTCAGAAATAAATGAATACGTGCACTCTAAAACTGCTGTCTTCTTCTTTATCCTTTCATTCTGCTGCTTCGATAAAATTAATTTACCTTTGTGAAATGCACCGGCTCGCTAAATATAAATTCGCCAAATAGATCCGAAAAGTAATTCCGAAAGTGGTATGAAACAAATATTTGGTTTATAGTATAATAGAGTAAAATTATTTTCAGTAAAATATCGAAAAATAAATGTGAAGGTTATCATAAATGAACGACGATGAGATTATTTATTGATTACGATACGATTACATTGATCGAATAAATAAATAATTTTATATCGATCATGCAATCTTGCGTTTGTGTATGAAAATACGAGACTAAGTCTATTAATCTATTCAATGAAAAATAAAGTAAAGAAACTGTTAATGAATTAGTGAAAAAATCGGTGACTGAAGTTGTAAGAAATCCAACACTTAAAATAAATGGATTTAGTTTTATAGTAACTACTGCAGTGTTTATAGCAAACTGCTTGGAATAGCAACTGCTAGTCCAAGACCCAGAGGATGCGTCAGTCCTTTAATGACATGTGTCGAGATAGGAGGTACACCATTTAGATTAGGTGGTGGAGACACACCTTTATTCAGAACCAGTCAAAGACCAACATTTAGAATGGGAAACTCCAAAGAGAGAGCAGCTTGCACTGCAATTGGCAGGAAAAGCTGGTGAAAGACACAGGGATAGGGAAACCAAAGCTTTGGAAGCAGCAGGAAAATTACTAGTAACGTATCACATACACACGCAATTATTTAACAGATGTATTCTGATTTTTATCTTCTTTCTAGACTTCAGCTTTCCCAATTATCAATTAGATTCGATTCCTAAAGTAATTATTAATTACTAACGAAACGTTTGATAATTTATCACTGTCGATACATCGAATCATATATGCACGAAATAATGGATTAAAAGATACAAGTCTCCAAGTTTACCTATGCCTTAGGTTTTCAGCGTGACAATTAACCCTTGCCTGCAAACTGCCTCGATAAGTAGCACCCCCAAACTTAATCACTCCACTCTGGTCCACATACACAATTATTTAACAGATCTATTCTGATTTCTATCTTCTTCTGAGGCTTCAACTTTCCCAATTTTCAATTAGATTCGATTCCTAAAATAAGTATCAATTACAAACGAAACGTCTGATAATTTATCACTCTCGATACATCGAATCATATACGCACGAAGTAACGGATCAAAAGTAGGAGTCTCCAAGTTTACCTACGACCTCCGTTTCCAGCGTGACAATTAACCCCTGCCTGCATACTGCCTCGATAAATAGCACCCCTAAACTTAATCGCTCCACTTTGGTGGCCCACCCCATTCTCCGTTGATCCCGAAAGAGGGTTCCTCGACAGCCGCGGTGCGTCCAAAAAATACGCCAGCATCCCTGCCTCTATTTATCCTCGTAATTGCGAGGAACTCGCACGGAAAATTCGCGCCCCGGCTCCGGATGACCCGTCGAGAATCGCTCGAGTATCGTTAATGAACATCTCGAAACTCCAACCCGAAGAACCTGCGGACCTTCTCAATTATTGTTTCTACCATCTCTGTGTGCAAGGGAGCCAGCACACAGGGAAATATGATTTTGAATGGGATGCATCGGGACGATTCCACGGGGTACGGATATAAGGCGGGTGAATGGTATACATAATATACTCCCGCATCCAGGCGACTAAGGATTGGTTGGAAGCCGGCCAGTTGGCCGCAACCCAATCCGTTATTTCATTCTTTTTGAATCCACCCTCTGTACCACCTCGTACTCACCCTGCCGCCTTGCCACACCCACCAACGCGACCACCACCCTTCCTCGACCCCCATCCTTCTCGCTTTCACACCACACTGCACTCTCTGTGCGCCAGCACGTTTCTTTCTGTCGCATGCTAAATTCGCATAAGCGGCCGACCCCTTTGACGACGAAAATTAAATTCCCATCGGAACCCTCCGAGCTACGGCCGTGGATGATAATGTGTGTGCAGCCTGACGCGACGGTATTTATGCGAGCCGACCGCGCGATGAATTAGTATCGATTTACGTTTAAACCTTGCTCGTGTTAGTCGTGACACTTGTTCCTGGTAGGGAACAGGGAGAAGCAGGTGTAAGTACCGGTCTGTTTGGCGGAGAAGTGATTTAGACTAATGATTTTTTAACATAAATAGGTTAATATTTTTTTGTCAAAAATATGAGAAGCATCGGCTGATTTAAAAAAATATTAATGACCATTAATAATAAAATAAAAATAATAGTAACAATTAATAAACCATTCAACTTCATCTGAAACATATTTCGCTATGCATAATAATAACGACGTATATCTAGATGGCAATATGAGATGACCCACTCTGTATATAAACAAATATATATAAATACATAATAAAATCAAAATATCAAAAATATTCCATGCAAATTATCTGTTGCAAAGAGTCGAAGGATATTTATACAAAATCATAGAAACGAGTTCATATTCGCAATGGAAACGAACCAGGTGTTCCTAGCGAGTCTGAACATGGACCTATCGTTTGACAATTATCGAAAATTAACGAGCATGGAATATGCAATTCGCGGAAAAGTAAGAAGGTAAACTGTCCATTGGAGACAAACATTGGACGATATCACGCAGTATGAAACTAAATAATTCCACGAGCAGCTGGGCAAAGGATTCATTATCGAATAACCCCGTTCGATCATTAGTCATTGAAAACGTTTTCGGAACTTTCGATCACGCGATCCGTTTTCACGCGAATTTCAAATTGAAATTTCCGAGAATCCTGAAACGCATCGAAAAGTCTACGATGACCTCGTGTCCGGAAAATAACTCGGGGTTGGTCTGGTCCAGAAGGTGCACCGTCCTCTGTGCATACAAAAGATTTATCCACGTTCCATGGTGATCGAAATAATTAGATTTCATGTAGCGCACGGACGTCGAAATTAATTTTCAGTCGGGTAATCCCGGAAACGTTAGAAGCACGCGTAGCTCTGATGAAAATCTGGATTAGATAAAGCACGCCGGTGGTAAGACGCAGCTGGTGTCGACCTATGAAACGATTGATCGCTGGATCCTTTGTGTCCTAGAACTTGCCTGGGATTTTAGAATTGCTAATCGTCCTGGAAGCGCTTTCACGGCGAGCAAGTCGGCCGTGTGACGGGACGAACCCCCGATAAGGGTTGTAAAAACTCACCTAACAGATCCCACTCGCCGTTAGTGATGAAACTGCTGATGTCACCACCGGACTCGTCTTGCAGTTGCAGGTCCAACTGTTGAAAATTTATTACCATCGATTAGGTGGAAGTTATTGTGACCGCAGTGCGCAACAGTTTCCATCGCGGCAAGTGCAATTTAGGGTGATACTATGGAAATAAGGTGGACACCGATTTTCTGCTCTAATAATTCCTAATGGTTATTGATCAAGGAAAATTTCTGCAAACTTCGCAAAATTACAGAGAATTGTAAATAATAATGTTCACTCAATTTCCGTTATCGAAAATGAAAGAATTATTTTTATTCGTTCTCACTGAACATTCATTCGTATGTACTCGGATGTTGAAAAAGGGTCGAGGATGAGTTAATTACCGAAATAATGACACATCCTCCCTAAAGAATTTTCGTGACACGAGCTATGCATTAAAATATTCAAAGCGAATCGCATTACCTTTTACATCCTTGTCCATCAGATATTATAAATTAATAAATCTCCTTGCCTACTTATCCCTCCATTTGCGGTCAGAATTTCACCAATTCTGAAACGTCTGCTTTATAATCGTGAGTCTTAATTGCCAAGCTAGGTGCCCGATTTATTTCTCACACACGCACACGTGCGATTTAAATCCTATCTCCGGAGTAACAAACATTATCGGAAGCAAGGAACAAAATATTGTGACACGGAGAATAAAGACCAATCTTATTCCTCCTTCCACGTAAAAATTAGTCCGGAATTTCGCGATCAACCGAAAGCTCCCTGGAGCTCGTAAATATTGAAAATAGCAAAGAAATTTGATTAGTCAATTGCTACGATTAATACCGAATATTCTCATGCGAGGGAATTCGCGGGTAAACAATTATTTCGAAATTCCAGTACACCAGAGAAACATGTACTCCAATTGATATTCCAAGATATATATCGCGACTCCGTTTTCCAGACGACAAAGGGAGATTGAAGTTTAAATTTCGCGAGCAAATCAGGTAAAATTCGAATTCGTTAAGGCAATAAAATTTGACAAATTGTGCGTGTTCAGTTATGTATGTTTAATTTCACGTATTGAGTATATTTAATTTTGTCACACGGTGTCCCCGATTTCGCTGTCAAATATCCGCTGTCATGCGATAAATTGCTGTTGTTCCAGCTGGGAGCACAGTCTCTGCAGGACTACTTAATTATAGAAAATTGCAGAAAGCACCTCTGTAGTTTCCTTTCAATTAATCGACCTGCCATAAGTTACGTTTCATTAAGATTCGTTTATAATAATATCGTAATAGAATTTCGCGTGAAATTCGACATTAGTTCGTCGCGTTACGTTTCCTGGACATCCTTGGCTGATGAATGTTTCAGCTTCCAGGAACGGGAATCGATGGAACCATGAAGCGAACTATGACGTTGATCTATCGACAAACGGCTTTTTCAAGCTTCCATCTAAGCTTTTTCTTATCATAATCGCTTCGTTTTCTTATATTCCTTTTCTTCTGTCATTTAATCTATAATGCATAAAACGTAACAGCATCCGTAATTTCGTGAAAGTCGATTTTTCATAGAACGAGAGAAATGTTTTCGAAATTGTTATTCGAAGAGTTATTATACGATATAAAATTTTGGTTTATATTTATTTTTGAAAATTATGGAAATTGGAAATATCGTCATCGAGTTGCTTGTAATTTGCAAACTGCTTTTTGTAATTAAAACAATCGTCGAAATACGGACGTAATACGCAAATATAATTTTTATAACGTTTAATTGATTACATGCCCGTTTAATGCGAGCGTAATTCTTGTCGGAGAACCGTGTGCGAATATTCGCAAATTCTATTCACCGCTTTACCCGGGGGGTAATTTAAAACTTCAAACCAAAGCAATCGTTAGAGAGAAGCGGTAAGCATTGAACTGAGAACCATCTAACTTGCAGGTTTGATCTCCTTCTCCTTTTCAGCTTGCTTCATTTAACCACAGTAGCTGCAAATCGGGAATTATCGGAAAGTCAGAGAAAAGATAGATTGCTCACTCGCTATCTTTCTGCATTCTATGCCCAGACCTAGCATTTCGTTCAAATGGATTTCAATAAGTTGTTTCTGCGATGCCGAAAGTATATCGGTGTTTGATGCATAGAACCGGCTGCCAAGTTAATTAGGGTAGTTCGAAGAGCGGGTGCTCGCGCTTCAATGAAATCAGTTCACGGAGATGTCTATCCTTCAGAAATAAATGAATACGTGCACTCTAAAACTGCTGTCTTCTTCTTTATCCTTTCATTCTGCTGCTTCGATAAAATTAATTTACCTTTGTGAAATGCACCGGCTCGCTAAATATAAATTCGCCAAATAGATCCGAAAAGTAATTCCGAAAGTGGTATGAAACAAATATTTGGTTTATAGTATAATAGAGTAAAATTATTTTCAGTAAAATATCGAAAAATAAATGTGAAGGTTATCATAAATGAACGACGATGAGATTATTTATTGATTACGATACGATTACATTGATCGAATAAATAAATAATTTTATATCGATCATGCAATCTTGCGTTTGTGTATGAAAATACGAGACTAAGTCTATTAATCTATTCAATGAAAAATAAAGTAAAGAAACTGTTAATGAATTAGTGAAAAAATCGGTGACTGAAGTTGTAAGAAATCCAACACTTAAAATAAATGGATTTAGTTTTATAGTAACTACTGCAGTGTTTATAGCAAACTGCTTGGAATAGCAACTGCTAGTCCAAGACCCAGAGGATGCGTCAGTCCTTTAATGACATGTGTCGAGATAGGAGGTACACCATTTAGATTAGGTGGTGGAGACACACCTTTATTCAGAACCAGTCAAAGACCAACATTTAGAATGGGAAACTCCAAAGAGAGAGCAGCTTGCACTGCAATTGGCAGGAAAAGCTGGTGAAAGACACAGGGATAGGGAAACCAAAGCTTTGGAAGCAGCAGGAAAATTACTAGTAACGTATCACATACACACGCAATTATTTAACAGATGTATTCTGATTTTTATCTTCTTTCTAGACTTCAG
Organism: Eufriesea mexicana; assembly: GCF_001483705.2. NCBI lineage: Eukaryota > Metazoa > Arthropoda > Insecta > Hymenoptera > Apidae > Eufriesea > Eufriesea mexicana. Next base: position 260,138 of record NW_016907909.1, on the reverse strand, counting down.
CTTTCCCAATTATCAATTAGATTCGATTCCTAAAGTAATTATTAATTACTAACGAAACGTTTGATAATTTATCACTGTCGATACATCGAATCATATATGCACGAAATAATGGATTAAAAGATACAAGTCTCCAAGTTTACCTACGCCTTACGTTTTCAGCGTGACAATTAACCCTTGCCTGCAAACTGCCTCGATAAGTAGCACCCCCAAACTTAATCACTCCACTCTGGTCCACATACACAATTATTTAACAGATCTATTCTGATTTCTATCTTCTTCTGAGGCTTCAACTTTCCCAATTTTCAATTAGATTCGATTCCTAAAATAAGTATCAATTACAAACGAAACGTCTGATAATTTATCACTCTCGATACATCGAATCATATACGCACGAAGTAACGGATCAAAAGTAGGAGTCTCCAAGTTTACCTACGACCTCCGTTTCCAGCGTGACAATTAACCCCTGCCTGCATACTGCCTCGATAAATAGCACCCCTAAACTTAATCGCTCCACTTTGGTGGCCCACCCCATTCTCCGTTGATCCCGAAAGAGGGTTCCTCGACAGCCGTGGTGCGTCCAAAAAATACGCCAGCATCCCTGCCTCTATTTATCCTCGTAATTGCGAGGAACTCGCACGGAAAATTCGCGCCCCGGCTCCGGATGACCCGTCGAGAATCGCTCGAGTATCGTTAATGAACATCTCGAAACTCCAACCCGAAGAACCTGCGGACCTTCTCAATTATTGTTTCTACCATCTCTGTGTGCAAGGGAGCCAGCACACAGGGAAATATGATTTTGAATGGGATGCATCGGGACGATTCCACGGGGTACGGATATAAGGCGGGTGAATGGTATACATAATATACTCCCGCATCCAGGCGACTAAGGATTGGTTGGAAGCCGGCCAGTTGGCCGCAACCCAATCCGTTATTTCATTCTTTTTGAATCCACCCTCTGTACCACCTCGTACTCACCCTGCCGCCTTGCCACACCCACCAACGCGACCACCACCCTTCCTCGACCCCCATCCTTCTCGCTTTCACACCACACTGCACTCTCTGTGCGCCAGCACGTTTCTTTCTGTCGCATGCTAAATTCGCATAAGCGGCCGACCCCTTTGACGACGAAAATTAAATTCCCATCGGAACCCTCCGAGCTACGGCCGTGGATGATAATGTGTGTGCAGCCTGACGCGACGGTATTTATGCGAGCCGACCGCGCGATGAATTAGTATCGATTTACGTTTAAACCTTGCTCGTGTTAGTCGTGACACTTGTTCCTGGTAGGGAACAGGGAGAAGCAGGTGTAAGTACCGGTCTGTTTGGCGGAGAAGTGATTCGTAATTTTAGTAGCCAGTTTCTCAAGCTATTGGCCGGTTCATCCGTGACGAATCCGGCTGTTTCGGGTAGATCAGCCTTGTGGATCGTCTCGTATATGTTTAGGACTTGGTCGACGTGCTATCGGCGCGATTATGACGGGGTTTGTGTCAAACGGCTGTCTACGTGGGGACAATAGCTGTACGAACGAAGAGAATCTCGTTTGCAGAGTCAGAGGTGCGAAGCACCTCTTACCGTCTCGGACTCGTTAAGATCAATTTCGACCCGACACCCCATCTCGACGTCGAACCAAGGCAGAAGGTTAATAAATAAGGAAGTCGACGCAAAATCCACCAATTAATTTTCCAATCCTTTAATTCCCCTATTTTTCCGGACAGTTGCCACAAACAGTTTCTCCTCGAGCCTACCCTTCGCGAAACCCTCGAAACGTGCTCTCCCGGTAGCTAATGTTTCAATTATTAGGTCAGTGGCGTCGATCGATGGAACCTTCGTCTTCGTTTTCATTTTTAACCGAACGTCGTCGATAAAATGCCGCAAATGATATTGGCATACATTAGAGAACATTAACAATTTACCGCGATTTCATGCGGCTACGATGTCGCCTCGATAGAGTTCGACTCGATACGTTCGATGCCTCCGCCTCTTGAAAGGGGAAAAAAGGGAATGGCGCGGTGGAAAAGAAAGAAGAAAAAAAGGAAAAAGGGAAGGAAGAAAATTCATTTCATAAAGTTCGTCACGACTGTCCGTGCCAGCATCCTATGGTCGACAGATCGACAGGCATCGCTCGATGCATATACACGTAGAATGCACGACTGCATACCAGGGCCACTCGTATTTGTACGAGCCAAGTCCGACCAGGTAAATAGTTTCGGTTCATCGGCCTTCAAACTCTTTCCAACGGCACTCCATGGCCCGGTGAATTCGTGGTACACAGAGAGAAGCCGGAAAACAGAAACGCAAGAGGGGCACGTTCGTGATCGGGGTTACAGGTACGTATGTGAAAAAGGGCGACGTCGTATGGGGTTCACGATTGGGCTCTTTGTATCGAGGCATTATCCACGAGCTTCGCGATCGCCAAAAAGAGACGCCTGGGCTCGTGAACGAAAGAAGATTAAGTGGAAACGAGTGCAGTTTACGCGAGAGCCACCGGTGAATCGCATTTACTCTCGTTCATTTCGCATGAATGAACTGCTACGGAAAATAAACGAGGAACGGATCCATCCAATGATACCCAAATACCGTCGTTCGCGACAACGAAATGGCACGGCTGAAAACCAAGTATTCCCTTCATATAAGGAATTCGGATTTTGAAATCTATTTTGAGGGTAGTTTCCATATTTGAAATCTAAGTATTTCCTTGCTATAAAGAATTCGGATTTTCAAACCCATTTTGAAGGTTGTTTCCATATTTGAAATCTAAGTATTCCCTTGCTATAAAGAATTCGGATTTTAAAACCCATTGTAAGGGTTGTTTCCATACTTGAAAACCATGTATTCCCTTGTTATAAGGAATTCGGATTTTGAAATTAATTTTGAGGGTTATTTGCATACTTGAATACCAAGTATTCCCTTGCTATAAGGAATTCGGATTTTGAAATTAATATTAAGCGTTGTTTCCATGCTTGAATACTACGTATTCCCTTAAAATAAGGAATTTAGATTTTAAAATTAATTTTGAGGGTTGTTTTCATACTTGAAAACCAAGTATTCCTTTGCTATAAGGAATTCGGATTTTGAAATTCATTTTGAGGATTATTTCCATGCTACCGTTTCGAATTTGGTCGATAAGAATGGCGTATTTAATGAAAAGGACGAAGGTAATAAAATTATTTTTATACGTACCACGATATGGAATGCATATGTTATTAATTCATTTTAACGCTAGAATTATTTGCCAACCAATGCTAAAATATTTTAACTGTATCTAGATAAACGTTATAGGCTGCCAGTACTAGTGTTAAAATTATTTTTATACGTACTACGATGTATAATACATATGTTAATAATTAATTGTAACGCTAGAATTATTTACCAACCAATGCTAAAATATTTTAACTATATCTATGTAAACGTTATAGGCTGACAGTTCTAGGGTTAAAATTATTTTCATACGTTCAGGAGGAATGAGATAAAAATGGCGTATTTAATGAGAAGGAAGAAGGTAATAAAATTATTTTTATACGTTTTATATACCACGATATATAATGCATATGTTAATAATTAATTTTAACGCTAGAATTATTTACCAACCAATGCTAAAATATTTTAACTATATCTGGGTAAACGTTATAGGCTGACAGTTCTAGTGTTAATATCAATGTTATATATTATACATGTATTATGTATATATTGATATTAAATTGGTATTAAAATTGTTTTAAGAATGACGCGATTAAAATCATTCGCGAATGAATAAGAAATTGCGCTACTTGAAGCTAATTTCGATAATGATCGATAAGCTATGTTAGGTATCTCGGGGTGTGTACATCAAATCGAATGTATATAACCCAGAGGAGCGTCGTATATTCCACTTTCCTTCCCCTCGCACCTACCCCTTACTACTTCGTCCTGCTTATTGTCCTCCTTAATGAACCCTCAAGCATTCTCGAATTCCGTCGCACCGTGTAATTCGCATCCTCAATTTTAATTATTCAGAATGATCACAGACGACAAATGAAGGAAGACAGGTCGGGCGTTTCAGACGTTTTGCAGAACTACAGCAATAGCAAACATTTCATCCCTTATTGTGTTTCGCGTTTCAGCAATCCGGACGAGGTTCACAAGAGTTCTCAAACCGATTGTCACTTTGATTATTTCATAAAAAGGTTAGGAAGTTGTATTTATACAATATACTCGTCGACGAAATCATATTTATACAAGTTACAAAAATATATTTCGTGGTAAAAAATTGTGGAATATTTAATTATTAAAACGAGTTTCCTCATTTTCTCTATTTTCACGGTAAAATAATTATTTTGGGTCGGATGATAATTGTAAATATACGAAACAAAAATTTATTAGATTTTATTGCGTTAGTTAATACTGAGAGCTGTAATCACCCACACCAGTGTTAAATAAAATACAAAAATGTGTTCCAGCGCGAGATTTAATATTTGCTTGGAAAGAATTATTAAAATCAACAGGAGTGATTAAAATTTGAAGTATTTGCACGAAAATGGCCGATTAAGGAGCAAGTTAGAAACTAATAAAAATTCTCGATTTGTAGCTTCTCAATTTGCAGCAATCAACGCGAAAGTATTACGTCGAAGATATTTGGATATAGTCCATCCAGCCATTGTATTAACCAACTGAAACAGCCAGCGAGAAACTGCATTACTGCGAATTCTCTGCAGACTGTCGCATTTATTGTTACCCGAAATGCACCTTCCACAATTCACGAATTTTCAGCAGTCCCTTCGAAATAATGTTTTCCGGAAGCATTGCTGCATTTACATCTGGCTGGGCTAAAAGGACGATACTGCTCGGACACTTTAACGGAATTAACGGTCTATAGAATTAAGCGGAATCTTCTACAAAAGGTGCAATTCAATTCTTTAACCCCATTTGTTTCACGTAGCAGGTGGTTACATCTCCGAGTTCGTTCCTGACGAAAATAACTTCGCGTGTTAGATTCCACTGGTAAGGCTCATTACGATAAAAGAATTCTTTGATTTTATACAATTTCCATAATGAATCGTTGCAAAACAAATTTCGTTTCTAACGAAAGCAACGTTACATTTCATTCGTGAGGCTATTTAATTGAATTACAATATTTAATTGAAATTATAATTTTTAGTACAAATACGACATGATGTTAGAAGGAAAGGGACCTAGAACTTAAGATTTTATTCGCAAGAAATACTATTCGATGGAAAATATAATTTTTGATACAAGTGCGACGCTATGTTAAAAGGGAAGGGATCGAGATCATAAAATTCATTCACGAGGAAAACTATTAAATCAAAATTATAATTTTTGATACAAGTACGACGCGATGTTAGAAGCGAAGGGACCGAGAGTTTAAGATTTCATTCACGAGGAATATTATTTTATCAAAATTATAATTTTTAATACAAGTGCGACAATTTGTTAATAGGCAAGGGACCGAGAACTTAAGGTTTCATTCACGAGGAAAACTATTAAATCGAAATTATAATTTTTGATACAAGTGCGAGGCGATGTTAAAAAGGAAGGGACCGAGGGCTTAAGATTTCATTCACGAGAAAAACTACTCAAGTGAAATTATAATTTCTGATACAAGTGCGACGCTATGTTAGAAGGGAAGGAACCAAGAGCTTAAGATTTCTTTTACGAGGAATACTATTCAATGAAAATTATAATCTTCGATATTATATGGCAAGTGACCAAACGCTCCTAACCTAATAGAAGCACGTTCACCTAAGCAATCCAAGTGACAACGAGCATCGTTCAGTTCGAAATTGAAACTCGCAGAGACACGATATTTAATTTTCATTAAATCGACTGCCCTTTCGAGGGTAAACCGGCTAAGAAGGCTGGGGCATGTCGACTAGAAGGAATTTTTAAACGCAGAGTAAACGGGAAACGACGAAGAAACGGATCCGAACCGACCCATTTACTACTCTGTCTTCATACCTGAAAGCCGTCGTACGTCCAGGAGCCGAATTTCATCTCGCAGCGCTGATCATCAAAGGGAAACCAGGTAATGTCTATCTTGCAAGTGCTTTTGAATATGCCGGGCGGTACGTATAAGCAGGTCCCATTGTTCTTCACGACGACGTTCGTCGGGTAAGTGCCGTCGAACCCTTCGTCCGCGCTGTAACGAACAATCGTTAACGTTAATCGGGGTTCGATTGGTCTTTAACAGGGGTGCATTTGGGACGTAATCTTTGAACTCTCGAAACTCGAGTACGGGAGTTCGTGCGATTTCGAAACTTCCGACATCTCCGAAACTTTGGATCTTCGAAACTCGAGCAACCAAATGCTGATTTTATTTCGTAAGAATTTTTCGAAGAATTTGGCTTCGACGATCTGTATCTCGACGGAACTTTTGCGTTACAGAAAAATATGCAACTCGGAATATTAACAATTATTTAAAAATACCAATGGTCCACGTCAATCTGAATTTAGTATGTCTCCATTTTTCGTATTCTTCGATTTCATAGGAATAAAATTTCTAGGATTTTAACAGTAGTTTCGAGGATTTCAAGAGATATTACAAAAATTTTTAATTGAGAATTTTGAATCACGAAGGAGCAAAGCTTCCAATTTCCTGAATTTCGAGAAATTTGGAATACTCAGCAACCCATCGCTGATTTTTAAATCAACGTCAGATCTATTCCTCAGATACCTCGTTTTGAGGCAATATTATAAGAACACTCGCATCGTTATAATTAAAATCTATTATATATATTAAAATAATAGGTATGTTAAATAATATATTATATTAGGTGAAGTAAAAGAAATCCATTATTTTTGCATTCAATTTCATGCAAAAATAATTGATTTCTTTTTACTATACCTAATATAATGAAAAACGAAGTAAGTTAACAATGTTGGCCACCATCTGAATATTTCAGTATTTCTTTTTACTTCGCCTAATATATTAAAATTAAAATATGTTAAAAATCGAAAAGCGAAAGGTAGTCTCTCGTATCCCGATTGGATTAGGAGTTTTAACATTGTGTGCGAGGGATAATCAACAAATTCCTGTACAAATTAAAAAGCTTCCTGTTGGTGATAGTACGTCGTGCAATTTATTTCAATTAAAAATTTCGCGTTAATTGAAACTGGAAATATGAAGAATGGGAGTTTGAATAGAACGAAGAGATTGGCGCATGATTTCGTATAAACATAATTTTTGATACGTCCCGATGCCTTTTTCGTAAATTAAAAGCAAGACACGAGAAGCAGGCCTATTCGAACTCTTTTGTTACTAACGATCCTTTGTTCACGTGACAGGTGTATCTGAAAATTAAAATATCGAATTATTCCGCGTCTAGTAACCAATTTCGTTCTGTTTCGCAATCAATACATTTCATTTCGCGCTGAATTCCGAGTTTCCCTCTTAATCCCCTTAAACTTATAATAATATCAGCGATTCTTTATAAAATCGCGTTCAATTATGAAATGTAAAACGATAAAATGATAATTCGTAAGCCAAGCTTTTGTATGATCAAGGAAAATTTCTGCAAACTTCGCAAAATTACAGAGAATTGTAAATAATAATGTTCACTCAATTTCCGTTATCGAAAATGAAAGAATTATTTTTATTCGTTCTCACTGAACATTCATTCGTATGTACTCGGATGTTGAAAAAGGGTCGAGGATGAGTTAATTACCGAAATAATGACACATCCTCCCTAAAGAATTTTCGTGACACGAGCTATGCATTAAAATATTCAAAGCGAATCGCATTACCTTTTACATCCTTGTCCATCAGATATTATAAATTAATAAATCTCCTTGCCTACTTATCCCTCCATTTGCGGTCAGAATTTCACCAATTCTGAAACGTCTGCTTTATAATCGTGAGTCTTAATTGCCAAGCTAGGTGCCCGATTTATTTCTCACACACGCACACGTGCGATTTAAATCCTATCTCCGGAGTAACAAACATTATCGGAAGCAAGGAACAAAATATTGTGACACGGAGAATAAAGACCAATCTTATTCCTCCTTCCACGTAAAAATTAGTCCGGAATTTCGCGATCAACCGAAAGCTCCCTGGAGCTCGTAAATATTGAAAATAGCAAAGAAATTTGATTAGTCAATTGCTACGATTAATACCGAATATTCTCATGCGAGGGAATTCGCGGGTAAACAATTATTTCGAAATTCCAGTACACCAGAGAAACATGTACTCCAATTGATATTCCAAGATATATATCGCGACTCCGTTTTCCAGACGACAAAGGGAGATTGAAGTTTAAATTTCGCGAGCAAATCAGGTAAAATTCGAATTCGTTAAGGCAATAAAATTTGACAAATTGTGCGTGTTCAGTTATGTATGTTTAATTTCACGTATTGAGTATATTTAATTTTGTCACACGGTGTCCCCGATTTCGCTGTCAAATATCCGCTGTCATGCGATAAATTGCTGTTGTTCCAGCTGGGAGCACAGTCTCTGCAGGACTACTTAATTATAGAAAATTGCAGAAAGCACCTCTGTAGTTTCCTTTCAATTAATCGACCTGCCATAAGTTACGTTTCATTAAGATTCGTTTATAATAATATCGTAATAGAATTTCGCGTGAAATTCGACATTAGTTCGTCGCGTTACGTTTCCTGGACATCCTTGGCTGATGAATGTTTCAGCTTCCAGGAACGGGAATCGATGGAACCATGAAGCGAACTATGACGTTGATCTATCGACAAACGGCTTTTTCAAGCTTCCATCTAAGCTTTTTCTTATCATAATCGCTTCGTTTTCTTATATTCCTTTTCTTCTGTCATTTAATCTATAATGCATAAAACGTAACAGCATCCGTAATTTCGTGAAAGTCGATTTTTCATAGAACGAGAGAAATGTTTTCGAAATTGTTATTCGAAGAGTTATTATACGATATAAAATTTTGGTTTATATTTATTTTTGAAAATTATGGAAATTGGAAATATCGTCATCGAGTTGCTTGTAATTTGCAAACTGCTTTTTGTAATTAAAACAATCGTCGAAATACGGACGTAATACGCAAATATAATTTTTATAACGTTTAATTGATTACATGCCCGTTTAATGCGAGCGTAATTCTTGTCGGAGAACCGTGTGCGAATATTCGCAAATTCTATTCACCGCTTTACCCGGGGGGTAATTTAAAACTTCAAACCAAAGCAATCGTTAGAGAGAAGCGGTAAGCATTGAACTGAGAACCATCTAACTTGCAGGTTTGATCTCCTTCTCCTTTTCAGCTTGCTTCATTTAACCACAGTAGCTGCAAATCGGGAATTATCGGAAAGTCAGAGAAAAGATAGATTGCTCACTCGCTATCTTTCTGCATTCTATGCCCAGACCTAGCATTTCGTTCAAATGGATTTCAATAAGTTGTTTCTGCGATGCCGAAAGTATATCGGTGTTTGATGCATAGAACCGGCTGCCAAGTTAATTAGGGTAGTTCGAAGAGCGGGTGCTCGCGCTTCAATGAAATCAGTTCACGGAGATGTCTATCCTTCAGAAATAAATGAATACGTGCACTCTAAAACTGCTGTCTTCTTCTTTATCCTTTCATTCTGCTGCTTCGATAAAATTAATTTACCTTTGTGAAATGCACCGGCTCGCTAAATATAAATTCGCCAAATAGATCCGAAAAGTAATTCCGAAAGTGGTATGAAACAAATATTTGGTTTATAGTATAATAGAGTAAAATTATTTTCAGTAAAATATCGAAAAATAAATGTGAAGGTTATCATAAATGAACGACGATGAGATTATTTATTGATTACGATACGATTACATTGATCGAATAAATAAATAATTTTATATCGATCATGCAATCTTGCGTTTGTGTATGAAAATACGAGACTAAGTCTATTAATCTATTCAATGAAAAATAAAGTAAAGAAACTGTTAATGAATTAGTGAAAAAATCGGTGACTGAAGTTGTAAGAAATCCAACACTTAAAATAAATGGATTTAGTTTTATAGTAACTACTGCAGTGTTTATAGCAAACTGCTTGGAATAGCAACTGCTAGTCCAAGACCCAGAGGATGCGTCAGTCCTTTAATGACATGTGTCGAGATAGGAGGTACACCATTTAGATTAGGTGGTGGAGACACACCTTTATTCAGAACCAGTCAAAGACCAACATTTAGAATGGGAAACTCCAAAGAGAGAGCAGCTTGCACTGCAATTGGCAGGAAAAGCTGGTGAAAGACACAGGGATAGGGAAACCAAAGCTTTGGAAGCAGCAGGAAAATTACTAGTAACGTATCACATACACACGCAATTATTTAACAGATGTATTCTGATTTTTATCTTCTTTCTAGACTTCAGCTTTCCCAATTATCAATTAGATTCGATTCCTAAAGTAATTATTAATTACTAACGAAACGTTTGATAATTTATCACTGTCGATACATCGAATCATATATGCACGAAATAATGGATTAAAAGATACAAGTCTCCAAGTTTACCTACGCCTTACGTTTTCAGCGTGACAATTAACCCTTGCCTGCAAACTGCCTCGATAAGTAGCACCCCCAAACTTAATCACTCCACTCTGGTCCACATACACAATTATTTAACAGATCTATTCTGATTTCTATCTTCTTCTGAGGCTTCAACTTTCCCAATTTTCAATTAGATTCGATTCCTAAAATAAGTATCAATTACAAACGAAACGTCTGATAATTTATCACTCTCGATACATCGAATCATATACGCACGAAGTAACGGATCAAAAGTAGGAGTCTCCAAGTTTACCTACGACCTCCGTTTCCAGCGTGACAATTAACCCCTGCCTGCATACTGCCTCGATAAATAGCACCCCTAAACTTAATCGCTCCACTTTGGTGGCCCACCCCATTCTCCGTTGATCCCGAAAGAGGGTTCCTCGACAGCCGTGGTGCGTCCAAAAAATACGCCAGCATCCCTGCCTCTATTTATCCTCGTAATTGCGAGGAACTCGCACGGAAAATTCGCGCCCCGGCTCCGGATGACCCGTCGAGAATCGCTCGAGTATCGTTAATGAACATCTCGAAACTCCAACCCGAAGAACCTGCGGACCTTCTCAATTATTGTTTCTACCATCTCTGTGTGCAAGGGAGCCAGCACACAGGGAAATATGATTTTGAATGGGATGCATCGGGACGATTCCACGGGGTACGGATATAAGGCGGGTGAATGGTATACATAATATACTCCCGCATCCAGGCGACTAAGGATTGGTTGGAAGCCGGCCAGTTGGCCGCAACCCAATCCGTTATTTCATTCTTTTTGAATCCACCCTCTGTACCACCTCGTACTCACCCTGCCGCCTTGCCACACCCACCAACGCGACCACCACCCTTCCTCGACCCCCATCCTTCTCGCTTTCACACCACACTGCACTCTCTGTGCGCCAGCACGTTTCTTTCTGTCGCATGCTAAATTCGCATAAGCGGCCGACCCCTTTGACGACGAAAATTAAATTCCCATCGGAACCCTCCGAGCTACGGCCGTGGATGATAATGTGTGTGCAGCCTGACGCGACGGTATTTATGCGAGCCGACCGCGCGATGAATTAGTATCGATTTACGTTTAAACCTTGCTCGTGTTAGTCGTGACACTTGTTCCTGGTAGGGAACAGGGAGAAGCAGGTGTAAGTACCGGTCTGTTTGGCGGAGAAGTGATTCGTAATTTTAGTAGCCAGTTTCTCAAGCTATTGGCCGGTTCATCCGTGACGAATCCGGCTGTTTCGGGTAGATCAGCCTTGTGGATCGTCTCGTATATGTTTAGGACTTGGTCGACGTGCTATCGGCGCGATTATGACGGGGTTTGTGTCAAACGGCTGTCTACGTGGGGACAATAGCTGTACGAACGAAGAGAATCTCGTTTGCAGAGTCAGAGGTGCGAAGCACCTCTTACCGTCTCGGACTCGTTAAGATCAATTTCGACCCGACACCCCATCTCGACGTCGAACCAAGGCAGAAGGTTAATAAATAAGGAAGTCGACGCAAAATCCACCAATTAATTTTCCAATCCTTTAATTCCCCTATTTTTCCGGACAGTTGCCACAAACAGTTTCTCCTCGAGCCTACCCTTCGCGAAACCCTCGAAACGTGCTCTCCCGGTAGCTAATGTTTCAATTATTAGGTCAGTGGCGTCGATCGATGGAACCTTCGTCTTCGTTTTCATTTTTAACCGAACGTCGTCGATAAAATGCCGCAAATGATATTGGCATACATTAGAGAACATTAACAATTTACCGCGATTTCATGCGGCTACGATGTCGCCTCGATAGAGTTCGACTCGATACGTTCGATGCCTCCGCCTCTTGAAAGGGGAAAAAAGGGAATGGCGCGGTGGAAAAGAAAGAAGAAAAAAAGGAAAAAGGGAAGGAAGAAAATTCATTTCATAAAGTTCGTCACGACTGTCCGTGCCAGCATCCTATGGTCGACAGATCGACAGGCATCGCTCGATGCATATACACGTAGAATGCACGACTGCATACCAGGGCCACTCGTATTTGTACGAGCCAAGTCCGACCAGGTAAATAGTTTCGGTTCATCGGCCTTCAAACTCTTTCCAACGGCACTCCATGGCCCGGTGAATTCGTGGTACACAGAGAGAAGCCGGAAAACAGAAACGCAAGAGGGGCACGTTCGTGATCGGGGTTACAGGTACGTATGTGAAAAAGGGCGACGTCGTATGGGGTTCACGATTGGGCTCTTTGTATCGAGGCATTATCCACGAGCTTCGCGATCGCCAAAAAGAGACGCCTGGGCTCGTGAACGAAAGAAGATTAAGTGGAAACGAGTGCAGTTTACGCGAGAGCCACCGGTGAATCGCATTTACTCTCGTTCATTTCGCATGAATGAACTGCTACGGAAAATAAACGAGGAACGGATCCATCCAATGATACCCAAATACCGTCGTTCGCGACAACGAAATGGCACGGCTGAAAACCAAGTATTCCCTTCATATAAGGAATTCGGATTTTGAAATCTATTTTGAGGGTAGTTTCCATATTTGAAATCTAAGTATTTCCTTGCTATAAAGAATTCGGATTTTCAAACCCATTTTGAAGGTTGTTTCCATATTTGAAATCTAAGTATTCCCTTGCTATAAAGAATTCGGATTTTAAAACCCATTGTAAGGGTTGTTTCCATACTTGAAAACCATGTATTCCCTTGTTATAAGGAATTCGGATTTTGAAATTAATTTTGAGGGTTATTTGCATACTTGAATACCAAGTATTCCCTTGCTATAAGGAATTCGGATTTTGAAATTAATATTAAGCGTTGTTTCCATGCTTGAATACTACGTATTCCCTTAAAATAAGGAATTTAGATTTTAAAATTAATTTTGAGGGTTGTTTTCATACTTGAAAACCAAGTATTCCTTTGCTATAAGGAATTCGGATTTTGAAATTCATTTTGAGGATTATTTCCATGCTACCGTTTCGAATTTGGTCGAAGCGGAGAGAAAAATTCGTGGAACGATTAACATGTCGATCCCGTTGCCAATATTGCTGTCATTTCCGATGTTACGATAAAAATTCAACTTTATTCAGACGCAAGATAGCCAGAAATTTGACCAAAACAGTCATCACGTTTTGCAATACGTGTAAAAACAAACCATATTTGTGTTTGTAGTGTTTCAATAAATATCATTAAAATTACTACATTTATTTCTTAACTTTGACACTTGACGCTGTCAAAAACGCTGGGCTCAACGTGTTAACAAACGAAAGTAAAATTCACGGAAGAAAGTTAATACGTTTATCAAACAGTAAAATATTATATCAAAGGAATCGATTTATAATTAAGAAAAGACGTTGGGATTGTTCCATACGTTGACAGCAGTTACGTTTGACACGGAGTTATCAATAAAATCTCGTTACGGAGAAAGGAAGAAATTTTGCGGTAAATGGCAAAGCGAAAGGTAGATTTAAAGTAAGCTGCCCGAGTATGGCAAATCCGAGGAACGCCGTGTGCAGCGGGTTGAACATTCGACCTGTTCTCTCACCGACGCTTTTGACGTTTAAAAGTCATTCCGGCAGATTCGCCATTTCTCCCGGAAGATCTGCGCCGTTGTAGAACATCATTGTGAATTAAATAGCTGTTTGGACCAAGACACCATTGTCGATCCGAAACTCCCCGGTGCAACTGGCTTTGCAGATATAACTCCATTATTGCACGACATTTGGCAAAGCCACTGCTGCCAGATAGTTCTCGAAAATGTTCCCGGATTCGTCGTATCAGCCGAGATTTTCCCGTCGTTCGAAGTGAAAAATCGCTTTGTACCTTCAGCCAAACTACTCTCCTCTCGTGTCTTATTGCTAAGCCCTTTAGTGACGGAAGCCTTTCGATCCGTCTCGTCTGCTCTCGTCGGGAACTAGGTTCGGAGATCTTTCTCGATAGTAGCCGATAATGTTACGCGTTTTGCTTACATTTACGAGCTGTCCGGACCGAGGATCGTTTCGGAAGAGATGTATCACAGTTTGAGAGGTATAAAGTTTACGGACAAGCTGTTGCAACTCTCTCGAGTGGAATAAGCTGAAAGGAGCGGAGCCCGGAGTGTTGAAAGTATTATCGCGAAAATTGATAGATGACTCGAGACACGGGGTTCGCTGATCCGGATAGCCGGAAACATCGATAGCCCGAAATATTATGCACACTATCACTGATCGATCTGTAGCTTTTGCGGCTATACACGACTCGCGGTCGCTTCTGAAATTGCACCCAGATGACCGTATTTTCCGACTTGCCGTTCAACGACTACCGCCAATCCGTGCAAAACAATACGTTTCCCATATCTGTTTAAATACCTGTAGCCGGTATCGTTTCCTGTTACGCGTCCATGCGAAAACGAGTCTTTTCATAGCCTCGCCGACGGATCCACCGTATTATTCCCGTCTTTCGATAATATATATAAAACGTTTCGGACAAATGGATTAAACGCGACGTCGAGAACGGAGATTTATTAACCAATCGGTGTACGTTCAAAATGCAATTTCCTCTTTAAAACGGGAGGTCGAATTGAATTTTCGGGAGGAATTTTCGGTTTTCGATATAATTCGAAAGCAATTTGGATCCAATCGCGGCTGCATAAATTAGCCGACATTCCTGAATGTTCGTTAAAGGAGAGACCAATTAAGCGTTCGCGTTCACTCGGAACAAATTTTGCGCAGCACGGCCGGTGGGTTATTTAATTTAAGCGGATAGATCGATCATCCGTTTCACACGAGACGCAAGCACTGGAAAACGGGAGCGGATAGAGTAGGCAAAAGCCAACGGGAGACACGCGTCGTCCGTGTGGATGGCATTCTTGGATCAGCCGCGTGCTATAATTTATCCGGATTCGTACGTATCTATCGCGTCCACGAATGAATTCCACCTGCTCGATTGTATCTACGATATCTCCAGCACTGTTCACGCTCACAGGCCTGAAAACCACTTAATCTTCGTCGCGTGGAAAGGGACGAGGCTGGGATAGGTAGGGGCAGCATTCGGGATTGTACGCTGCCGAATCGCACTTTCCGCCACCAAACTACCGATATATCGTCCAACGTCCTGGAAACGATCTCTCAATACCTAATTACTGGAAAGTCATGCGGCCGTGCCTAGCCAAACTGATTTAGGCCTCAATATCCCGTGCCCGATGCGGTCGAAACCTGGCCTCTTTCCTTTCGATCTGGTTGGCCGCATTCCACTGAAAACGGTAATTGAAGTGCATCTAGACATCCACGTCCCTCCCGTGTGACTAAATGCTATTTACAGTTCGGCACGCGTTGTCAGACGTTTGATGGTGGACAATTTACGGCAGGCCGGGGATGCGATGAAACGGGTCAAGGGATTTATGGCGAGTCTAAGGACCCGACATAAAACTAGGCCGAATTAGGACGCGCGAGAATTAGACGTGCTCCAATGTTCCCAACGCGAGCCTCAAAAGGATGTTTTTAAATACCAATAAGAAAATCGGTCGACTTTCCAACGAGAACAATTTTTCCGAAATGGAGAAATGAGAGGAAAAAGTGCACCAGTATTAAGAGGTTATAATGCAAAGAAATTGTAGTCAGTGAAAACGGTGGAAAAACTGTATAGATGTTTATTAAATAGACGAATGGTTAGAACTGGCCTGTCTGTTTAGGGTCACGCAGGTCAAGAGACGTCTCCAGAAAACGGGAGAAAAAAGACAAAACGCAGGGGAAGGGATCTGTGGTAATGGTTACATAGACTTTTAAGTACAGGTAGCTCTCCTACAACACGGTTTCATTATGGCACGATTCATAAATTGCGGGAACCCTTCTACAACACGGCATCCTATAACACGGTTTCGCCCCAACACGATAAGAAAATGGCAAAATCCTTTATACAACACTATACTTCTACATGAGCAGTGACGACGAAGAAATTTATTAAATTAAAGTTGCGTTAAATTGAAATAATATTTTTGTTCATTTCTTTATTTCGTGTTGTACACACGTTTATATTTTCAATAAAAATTAAGTTATTTATGTAGAATTAAAGAACAAATTTGTTCTTAGTAAGTTTTCGAAATGTAACCCCCCTTTTTGTACTGGCTCTGGGTCTCATACAATACGGTTTCACATAACACGGCATTTTCTAGGAACCTATCTACAGTGTTATAGGAGGGTTATCAGAATATATGTATTGGAATGAGTGGAACAAGTATGCATGGGATGGAAATATCTAATGAATTCAGGTTATTAGGATAAACGAGTATGCGTGTAATGATTGAGGTGTTGCCTGAATCGTGTATGTCAATGTAATGTATGAAAGAAGAGAGAAAAAAGTAGAGTGATTTGGCATACGTTAGTTGCAATTGAGTTTTAATAGTGAGAAGACGTGTCAGCATGTAATTGTGATAAATTAATTATATTTTAACGTAACATTTGTGTTTGATAATCTTTGCAATTAAATAAATAATTGTTCTCATTGTTATTAAATTTCATCCACCACTAACAAAGGGATCGCCCCCCACATCGCAAGGATGTAGAATTTATTTTAGTAATATATATTATAAACTTTATTTTCAGCCTCTGCGGCGTAGAAGAGGAACTTAGTCTTATAGATTTTGTTAACCCACTCATCCTTACAATTTATTTTAGTATTTAATTCCTACTACAACGTTATTGGAGGACGAAAATGACGGAAGTGACGAAGCTGATCTTTTCGTTATTTCCGAGAGGAGCGAAATATTCGCTGCGAAGAGGTTAGGACGAAGGAGGAACTCTTCACTGGAAACACTGAGTAAATTGGCAATTTCTTTTCACGCTAATTTTGCTTTGTTCCCTCGACGATATCTACGAATAGAAAGGAACAACCCGGTTGCACTCCGGTTCTCAAGGATATATTTTAACAAAGGATTCTTTGCGTATAGAAATTCGATCGACGAACACCTAATAAATATACAATTTCGAGCTTCCACTTTCGCGGAAAAGAGCGGAAAAGGGAGAGACAGGGTAAAAGGAATACGAGTGAGAGTAGAGGAGGCAGTGGAAATAAAGAGTAGTAACATTGGCCGGGAAGATTACAGTTTTCGTTGACCACACGACACGACGGGAACACGAGGAAACACCGTGGCACTGGACGATTAGTAGCCAAAGCAGAACGAAATTCCGGAGCCTCTACAGCAGAGATTTGGGTGACCGCATATCGATTAGTGCGGCAATCGAAACGCTATAAAAGTTCAGACATCGAGGTACCACAGGGCCGGTGTTCATTATGTATCCGCAAACAGGACAGTAGGACAGCACGGTTGAAGGAAGAGTCGTGGGGACGAGGCCCAACATGGGCCGAAGAGGGGACCAGGGATAGGATTTAATCTGCTTTGGCTTGAATTTCAAAATACGCGATGGCTAATGCATATTGCCTTTGGCTTCGTTCCAAGTTTCCTATGCAGTCGAACCTCTAGCAGTGGTACTCTTCCTTCTCTTCTGTCTGATCTCTCACTCGGTCCCTCGGTACCCGCCAAACGATTCAACCATACGCTATCCTCGTCGCGAATGTAAACTCATTTTGTCATGCATTAAGCGGCGCATCCTGCTAACTCCCGACCTTTTCATACCGTCGCGACATCGTCGCGTTCCTTCAAACGATATTTATGCCATATTAATCGGATATCTCCTTTATATGCGCCTGCACGCCAGTGTCACCCGAACCGATCAGTGTTTGCGACGCTGGCCTAATATCCAGTCACTGACATGGGTCCAACCGATCCCGGAAGTCGTTCGTGCGAGATGAAATCCAACCCATAGATGCTCACTTGTTCACGGTTACTCCCTAGACCGCGAAGCTTCGTTGAGCTTCACGCCTAATATAGATCGTGACACTTTCCCTTCTTGCTCGATGGGTAACAGGATGCGTGTTTGGATTATGTCAGGTATGGTAGATAACTGGTCAGATTGATATATATTTCAGTCCCTTAATTAAAGGGTTGCGGTACTCGACAGGGAAGATATTGTTACGAGTTTCTCATATTCACCCTGTACTCGGCCTAGTAACCCAACCTAACCTAACCTAATCCAGCACCTTCCAGAATATGTGGGTGAAGACTTCCAATTTCCAGTATAGTAATCCAGCAACTACTAGAATGTTCGGATAGAAAACAATCTGATTACTATATTATGATTACTATAAAAAGGAGCGTCTTCTGCCGAACTTCAGCGAGTTGAGTTGACAGCGTTTAGATAGGATTGATCTAATTCTACATTTATTCGTGTACATTTTGGAATCTTTCGACAATCCAACGATCGAACTCATAGAAGAGAAGTTCTAAGTGCAATCTGTAACAATATATATACACACACACACCTAGAAAAAGGGGCGTCTACCACCAAAGTTAAGCGAGTAAAGTTGACAGCGTTCAGATAAGATTAATCTAATTCCACGTCGTGTACATTAAAAATCATTCAGCAATCCAGTGATCGAACTTATAGAAGAGGATTTCTAAGTGTGACCTGTAATAATATATACACACACCTAGAAAAAGGGGCGTCTATCATCAAAGTTCAGCGAGTTGAGTTGACAGCGTTCAGATAGGGTTAATCTAATTCTACATCATATACATTAAGAATCATTCGGCAATCATTCGACAATTCGAATTTATACAAGAGGAATTCCAAGTACGATCTGTAATAATATTATCTTTATAATAATTTGAAGAATTTGTAAATAATTTGGAGAATTCGTGAATTTATGAGAAATTTAAAATCGAAGACAGAGAATATAATTTGTGTTGACAATTGATGGGACTAATTCGGATTTCTGTGCCATAACGAATTAAGGAGCTTAATATTGACAGAGAAGATGTAGTTTTCGTTGACATTAACTCCGCCAATATTTCGAGAGATTCGTGAATTTGCTGGGAATAAATATACAGCTAAAAACAAAGTTCGCGCTAGATTCGAGGACATGTCTGATTTATATCCAACCATCGCATAGGATTTAAATCCTAATTTACAATCGTTTAATTGGTCACGAAATGCGAAATAGTGATTCGCAGAGATCAAGCAAAAATTCGATTTTCAGGGATTGAATTCTCCTATTGGAACAAGTGAAACGGGGCTTAACGTGTTTAGGATCATTTGTTCCGGCCGGGAAATGACCAGTAATAGTCTCATCGGAGAACATCCTGATCCGGAAAGCGCTGGTAATTGCATTTTTGCACCCTATGCACTCTGCATGCACCTGGCAAAGATGTTCGAATATCCTCCGGATGGAATTTTCAATTCTACTCAAATTTTTAATTCTACGCGATGAATTTGCAGAAAAATCGATTTAAATTCCAACATTTTATATCTTGCAGAGGAAGCAAGACAATTATTTTGATCTTCCAATAAATAAATAAACGCGTTTAATTATCAGAAAATGGCGTAGTAACCGGTAATAAAAGAGACAGAGATAAACGCGCGCCAAATTGAAGCAGGCAAATGAAAATTTATAGCGTTACGTAAAAATCATTCCACGAAATGATATCCTGCGACAAATCCCCGAAGTCAATAAATCCTGCGACTCATTAATTCTTTTTCTTCCACTCGTATTTACCAACGTTACTCGTGGCCTAATTAATGAATTTCGCAGTGCACCCAGAGCACAAAAGACAACATCGTCAGACACTGAACCGCTAATGGCGAAACGAAAGAAGAGCAAAGTCTACAATTCTTTGTCCCCGGTGCC